>NC_060150.1:22158127-22177842 GCF_021292245.1 Micropterus dolomieu
AGGTGAAACTTTTATATATTCTAGATTCATTACACATGAAATTAAATATTTCAGGCTTGAAATGATAAACTTGATGAAAAAGGTCAACAGAAGAACATCTTAACAGTTAATTAAACAGTTAAAGGAAGTGAAACTCTGTGTTTATTCTTTGAAATTCATTTTGGTGGTTTTCTGTTCATTAATTTCTACAACAAGGAGGTTTATTTTTTACCAGTTTTAAGAGAATGTTTAAAGATATGTTGGCTACTGAAATCACCTTTCTAAAGATGGAGGACTTTTTCAGAACAAGCCTAGACACTTAGTTACCAGTTTAGGAAAACTACATTTAAAAACAAATTCAGTATGATAGGCCTAACCATTCTAAAATGAATCCTTGCTGGTTCATTAAGTGTAGATGCAGCAACTGTTAATTGATTTGAAGGGCTGGTGAGTCAACTGTGTTCATATGTGAGATGTCAGATATATGCATCATGTAGGAACACACTTTTCTGCCTCCTTGGTCTGGTCGCCCGTTCTACTGTGCTGCCAAGACCTGGGCCCTGTTTCAGAAAGCGGGTTCAACAAACTGAGTTGTAAACCTGAACTCAGGGTTGACGAACTCTGAGCTGTCAAACTCCGAGTTTTACATTTCAGAAAGGCTGATCAGAATAAGTTCAGTCAACTCTGAGTATGTTGAGCCTGATGGAAGCGCGTGCGTGGGGATGGAAAAAAGCCATCAATGGAGCTCCGATACTACAATTCACCATGGCAACGGGTAAATAAAGGCAGAGCCTCTATTTTAATTGGGTGGAGCTAGAAAAATGAATGTGTGCCAACGCGGACCATGATTGGCTATAAAACGCATGATTGATAAGTTAACAATATTACATTTTATACAGCGTTGCTGATTCATCATTTAGCAGACTGGAAATTCCTTAATGAATAAAAAAGTGCTCGAATTCTCTTCCAGCCTGTTATTCATTTTAAACAGCTACAGGCCTGTTTATTCAGCTGGAACCTGACGGACTAAATGCCGGGGGCAATAACTGAAGATAAAAATATTAATCGAACAGATTAGACACATTTTAGGCTCTTCATGGACCTGTGATTGTAAAGCCACAGTCCGACTCAGTAGGCCTATACCTATTAATGATTTTTTGCAATTTAAAATGTGTCCAAGTTCAAACTGAGTGTGAAGTTTTAGACGTCTATGTTCCATTAATAAAATCTTGCTCATTTCGTATTTTGTCAGACGCTTTTTTAAAAAAGGCCATTTGAACGACGTCCTGGCCCTGGCTTTTTACGCTGTTTTTTTAACAAAACGAGGTAGGAAAGTGGCGTATTGTGAGCCTTTTAGCGTTCCATACAAGTGTTCACACACAACACGAGGCGGCGATTTTAACGCGATAACATGAAAAAAACACAACTTGCCATTACTACAGCTGTATGAACCCAAAGTAAACATTTTGTTGTGATTAAATAGCAATAAACGGATCGAACTGATGCCGAAATGACTAAAATATGATGCAGTTTTGTTAAACATATGAATTCATGCTTTGTCAGGTCTGTCAGCAAGACAGCAGGACAACAACTTCTAAAATGTTTGTTTTCTGGATCGATCAGGGCTATGCTATGCTAACTTGGTCACAGTAAAGTACAACGATAGCTGGAATAAAGTTACATACACATGTTTTCTGAACTCACCAGGTAGTTCAACCTCCTCGCTTTCTTTTCTCCCAGCAATGTCCAGTTTTGTCCGTTTTTTATATAAATATGAAGCAGTGCCAAACGACGCTAACAACACTGGAACCGGATGTGCACGGAATCTAGCTGCTGAGAAGCTCGAGTGAAGATAAATCAATGTTGTAATCCTTAAAACTAAAGTAAAAAGCTAATTAAGTAAAAGCAATTTACTCCGAGCTCCTCCCTCGAGTAAACGGCGTAGTTGCGAGCAAAGTCCAGTCCGACCACAAATTCCTTCGGTCTCAAGTTCTACAAAACTAGTGTGTGTGTGTGTGTGTGTGTGTGTGTGTGTGTGTGTGTGTGTGTGTGTGTGTGAGTTTAGTAAGGCTAACTTCTCTTGGCAGAGAAGCAATGAAATGCAGCCACCTTCACCTTCAGGGTCCTAGTGCCCGACCACAGTAGGGATTTAAATTGTGAAGCAGAGGAAACAACCAGAGCGATTATTTTAATCCAGTCAATACAAATTATATTTGTATTATTCTATCATATTTATCAATATTCTCGCTTCTCTCTGTTGAGTACATGTCTGCACTGTAAAGAAAAAATCTATAAATCTAATTATAATTATTTGGGAGGAGTTAGGACCATTTTATGGGCCTAACAACGTCCATATCTATGATGCTGACTACATCTTCAGTAATATTGAGGCAAGATGGCCTGGCTCAGTCCATGACTCTCAAGTCTTTCAGACATGTACATTTAACCATCATCACAAGGTAAGCCACACAAATTTTATTGAACATCTTGACACTGCCAAAAGTTACTCAACTAGTTATGTAGTTGTAACGATTGAACTCCTGTGTGTTCTTGGGTGAACTCTAGCGTGTTGCTGCGAGACATGGATTATGCCATTTCTACTTACTTCCTTTGCAGACACTAGCACAGAGCACATACAATCTTGCCAGAAATGGCATTCAGCCTTTTCACGTCCCGTTTCCAGTGCCTTCACTACCCATGGGCATTGCACAAAAATCTGGCATCTGTATATAATCATTGTTTTTGGGCCCCTCCCCATCCACTGCAATTCATTTTAGCATCTTTGTTGGCCCGCCTCACATGAGGGCCCAGAATACTCAGTCCCCTTTTTTCATGTCTGCCAACTCTATTTGATTTTTCAAATGGGTGCTGTACAGACATCTGACAGTTTGTGAATTCTGTAAAACACATTTCAGTTAGCACAGCAGGAATTGTGCATGGTGTGATGTCCTTCAGGTAATACTTACTATGTTGCCAGACTGGCTCTCAGGCTGTACAGCTTCTGTGTCCTGTTATAAAGATGATATTTTCTATTAGCATCACATCACTGACTTCTTATTCATTATGGACTAAAAAAGTATTTCCACTAGACTGACATGACACCTCTGGCCTTCTTGAGTCCGTAAGAGTCTCCTCATTGTCTGCTGCAGAAGTGCCTTCACCCTGCCACATTCAATAGAACTTGTTCTGACCTAGTGTTGACAGGTGCCAAGCCTATGCCTTTGTCTTTTGTCTGGTGTAGTAAGTGTATTACCAAACACCGCAAGACAATGTCAGTCAGTCCACATCACACCATATAAATGGTTACTGGAACGTACCTTGGAAGAAGGGGGTAGTTTCTATAGGTGGGACAGAGTCAGTGGCTGTACCCCCACTGCATCCCCTCAAACACAGGCCTCCCTTGGTTTAAGTGAAGGGCCACCACCTCTGCTGATGTGAATTCTTTGGATGGTGGGCCAATCCACCATGCTAGACACACTAGCCTTTTTTTAACTGCTAAAATCAGTAAAGACAAAAAAAAGTAGTTTATACAAATCATTTCTACATTCTAATTAACATTTTATTGAGGCAGTTACCAGTCTGCAAAAAGGCTCGTTTTTATCTTGACTTGTTGCCAGGTCCTCTTTTGTCCAGTCATGTTTGTTCTGTATGAACATTAATTTAAGTTTCATAATTTATTGCCTATTAAAGCTTTGCAGCCAACAACCCTGCGTCAGTGTGGAGAAGCCTATGGTCACTCACAAACTACAAGAGACCATCCCCCAACACTGCTGGTACTCAATGACTGGCAGACGAGCTGAATGGTTTCTACTGTAGGTTTGAAAAGCCCAGAGTCACACCTCTCCCCCACTCCAACACCATCGTCAAACAGTCACCTTCCCCCTCTGACCTCTCATCTGCACTCAAGATCTGTGAAGAGGATGTGACCCACCTCTTCCAAAGACAGAAGATCAGGAAGGCTCCTGGACCTGACGGTGTCTCACTATCGTGCCTGAAAATCTGTGCGGACCAGCTGGCCCCCATCTTCACTCAGATCTTCAACAGATCACTGGAGCTGTGTGAAGTTCCCTCCTGCTTCAAACGCTCCACAGTCATCCCGATCCCAAAAAAACCCTCCATCTCTGGATTAAATGACTACAGGCCCGTCGCCCTGACATCTGTAGTCACGAAGTCCTTTGAAAGACTGGTGTTGGCCCACCTGAAGGACATTACAGGCCCCCTGCTGGACCCCCTGCAGTTTGCCTTCAGGGCTAACAGGTCTGTGGATGATGCTGTCAACTTGGGTCTGCATCACATCCTGCAACACCTCGACTCTCCAGGGACATATGCAAGGATCCTGTTCGTGGACTTCAGCTCGGCGTTCAACACCATCAACCTGGACATCCTCAGCACCAAACTCACTCAGCTCACTGTGCCAGCCTCCACCTGTCAGTGGATCAAAGACTTCCTGACTGCTTCATCCGGGACAGTGACGAGTCGGCCTACAGACGGGAGGTTGATCAGCTGGCTCTCTGGTGCGGTCAGAACAACCTGGAGCTTAACACGCTCAAAACTGTGGAGATGACCGTGGACTTCAGGAGGAGCCCCCCCACTCTACCCCCCATCACCATACTCAACAGCCCTGTGTCTGCTGTGGAATCCTTCAGGTTTCTGGGATCCACTATATCCCAGGACCTGAAGTAGGAGCCCAACACTGACACTATCATCAAGAAGGCCCAGCAGAGGACGTACTTCCTGCGTCAGCTCAGGAAGCTCAACCTGCCTAAGGAGCTCCTGATCCAGTTCTACACAGCCATCATCCAGTCTGTCCTCTGCACCTCCATCACTGTCTGGTTTGGATCTGCCACCAAAAAGGACAGGAGCAGACTACAACGGACAGTCAAGACTGCAGAAAAAATAATCGGTGCCAACCTGCCCTCCATTCTGGACATTTCCAGAGTCAGGAAACGGGCAGGATACATCACTGCAGATCCATCTCACCCCGGACACAACCTGTGCTACAGAGCACTGTACGCCAAAACAGACACAGAAGCAGTTTCTTCCCACAAGCCATCACTCTGATGAACAGCTGATTTTTGTGACTCACAGTGTCAGGAACAATTCCTGTACAATAACCCAGTAACTCTGTCTCTAATCAGCCACCTGTTTACTGGTTTCCACTTATTATTTATTTATTCACTATTCTCTATTTCAGTGCAGTTCACACTATGTCATTGTATATACGTCTTATTTATTTTTCCAGCATCCTTTGCACTATGCTCCATCACACTGTGTACATGTATGTGTACCTCTATATCATATCCACCTTCTACATGTACATAATGAGAATAATAGTTTACTCCTGCATCCTTTGCACTCTGATCACTGCACTGTGCACTGCACTCTGTCAATATGTCTATATTGTTTTGTTCATAGTATGTATATTAGTGTTGTCTATACTGTAGTTTGTGTCTTATTTTATTTTATTATTATTTTATTATTGTGTTATGGTATTTTTGTATGAGTAAGCACATCATGAGCAATGTACAATCCTGAGTCAAATTCCTCGTGTGTGTACACATACCTGGCAATAAAGCTGATTCTGATTCTGATTCTGATCAGGCTACACCATTGAGCATGACTAGTTAAATGCAGACTGCTTGTACACTGTTAGCTTGAATATTTACATTAAGGCGTTTTTAAGCATGATAAACTGTGTGCAGCTATTTATTATTAAACGTATTAGCATTAACACAACAGACACTGAACTCTGTCAGCTCAGTGTCAGCACGGTGTAGCCTACTGACTTCACAACCGAAACCCGCTGCACCAACATGGTCTCATGCCAGGGGGTCAAATACCAATGCTTTGAGAAAGCCTGACAAAGCGTTGGTATCATATGCCCTGGGATGAGACGGGGCTGGCTGCACGGTGCTCTAAATTTTAATCTGTAGCCTAAATATTAGCTGCTTGTGCCATTTAAAAGCCATCCAACCCTGCTGTAGCTTCAGCCATTATTCTGTTCCAACAGAGTCATGTGGATGCTTTACTGTGGTAAATAAAAAAATAAGTAGCAAAGTAGTGCAATGAATGTATCCAAATGTAGCAGAGTAAAAGTAATGATTTTTCTCTTAAAAACTATTCAAGTATGAGTAAAAGTATGATGCATTAATACTACTCTGACAAGTACCATTTACTCAAAAAAGTTACTTGTGTACATATAACGGATTAAATGTAACTCGTTACTACCCACCTCTGGCCCCAACCTGCTCGCCTACAACTTTAGCTATTACTTTGTTTGCCAAAACATAACGTAAGCTGATAAAAATACTCACTGTTATCTGCACTCTGCTGGTCATGGTTGTCATTTCCAGTTGATCTTGAGGATCCTAAAGAAGGTCTCCAGCAAACCTTTGTCCAAATGAGGAGTAAAACCTTTTCGGGCTCTCTCAGGGTTGGTGTCTGCAACAGCATCCAACAAAAACTGACCACTCTGGAAATTCATTGCAGCAGAATGATTCCCTTTCTGTTAGCATCAGGAGGCAATCTGAGCAAAGGATGAGACAAACAAAACTAAAATATCTCATCGCTCACAAGCTTCACAACATAGTATCATGAATGTGTTAAACATTTCTGAAACAGTTGTGAGGTGGGTGTGGCCAACCTGCCAAGAGAAATTCATCACAGCATAAAAGTTGTCATTTCCTGTAGCCCGTAGGACTGTTTTCAAACAGGTCAAATTTGGGACAAATGTGAGCATGTACAAGTTTTTTGCCACAAAAGTGCATTTTGGTGAACGTGGTCCAGGGGCTGCTCTTTAGGGGGCGCTGGTGAACCATATGACATGTACATTTTCACCACATTTGACTTTTCTGCAAAGGAAGGGCCTTAAAAATATCCTTCAGTTAAAAGGAATATTCTGAAATTCCAACAGGCTACAATTAACACTGAATGTCAATCTATCAACACTTGTGGAACATTAAGCCAACAAGCCCTGATGTCCAAACCAACAATAAATTATATTTTTATAGACTGATTTTGCAGCCTGTGCACACCACTGGTTATCCATTATAAATATACAATGGCCTTCCTCTGTATAGCCTCAATACAATTAACCAGAAAAGAGAGAAAATACCACGTTGCTAGGCAACACAGTGGTCGGACTCACCTGCCTAAACATCATTCTGTGAGTCTTGTGCACCGCTAAGTCCTCAACAATCTGCTCTTAGTTCAACATCTTTGATTGACCATTATCAGTTTATATTATAACCAGTTCTCTCAGTTGTCTGTCCCACTATAAGCAGTCGGCTTAACCTCTTTGTCACAATAGAACTAGTCCACCTCTCTGTCCCACAGCACTCCTTTTCAAAATATTGTGTGCTCCACAGTGACAGAAATTAAATTAAATAGCAGTGTGCGAGAGGACCTGAAGGCTGATTTGGCCCAGCTGAAGGTTGTCTTGACATAGTTCCCTTAGTACCAGTACACTGCATGACTTGGGAGAGAGTATAGGGACCAACTCTGTATATCTTTCCAAAAAGTAGCCAATCATCTTTTGGTGAATCCGTTCCATTTGTGTATTTCTATTTAGTCCCTCCTCACCACCAAAACCCAAGTCATCCTCACTTTCTGCTATTATTTTTAAGGAAGGAAGTCTTTTGGGAAAAAGCGTATATTGCTAGTGACTAAATATGAAACTAAATGTTACTACTTTACAAACAGGCATCACACGCAAACACAACATACAAGGAAAAAAATTATAAAGTGTAACTTCTAACATTGAAGCTGAGGTTATCTCATTATATTGCAATGCTTGGCCTATATTAGCCTATACCTCTAGAAATTTTGAGTCTTGTAATCGCAATCTCGTAATGCAGGCTACAGGTCATCTGTGAACACTGGTAAACTGAATAGTAAGGACTAATATCTGCCATAAACAAAATATCTCCTCAAAAATCAGTAAAAGATCTTCCACTTTTTCACTGTGTAAGGTCCTATGAGGTCACTTGAAGAAAAAGAAAAGTCAAAAATCTATCAGGTGGGTGGGTGTGACTCATTCACTAATCAGAATGTCGGCGGTTCACTCCCTGGCTCCTCCAGTCTGCATGTTGAAATGTCTTTGGGAAAGATACTGAACCCTAAATTGCTCCTAGAGGCTGTGTCATTAGTGTATGTGTGTGTGTGAATTATTAGTTCCTTTCTGATGCACGGTAGCCTCTGTCATCAGTGAATGCAGGGAATGTGACATGTAGTGTGAAGCGCTTTGAGTGGTCGGAAGACTAGAAAAGGTGCTATACAAGCACAGTCAATTTACCTTTTAATCACATCTCAAAAAATATAAAAAATAGGAAAACACAGTCGTGCCCATAAACAAATGAAAAATGTAATTTTGACTCGGATTCTGTTTTCTTGTTTTCCGGATTGAATGAAATAATTGAATAAACGGATGATACATGGACTTCAATGACTTCATGAGTCAATTTCCTCTGGAAACACTAACGTCTGTGCAGCCAGGTTCTCTCTCCCTCAGCTGCTGCGTGGAGACGTGGTGGGAGAGAGAGAGGGGGAGGGAGGAAGAAAGAGTGGGAGAGAGAGAGGGGGAAGGAGTGCATCGGAAGTGGACAAAGTCTCATCTCCCAAACTGATATATAATTTTTTTTTAAATATATATGGTTGCAGGACTAGTGGGCAGTACTGCTGTTCATACGCTTGCTGCTTTGAGAACACTGTAATAAATGAAAGTGACTCGAATCTTTACGCATCTGGACTGTGGTAGGAGAACAGTGATAGAATAATGTTCAGAATGAAGTTAGGGGGACCAAAATAGGATTTTTAAAAGTGATGTGGAGATGTTCCCCCCATCCCAGTGGAAATTAAAGAGAAGAGAAGAGAAGCTAGCTCACTCCATAACAGATGCACACAGGTATAACAAAAATGAATTCAACATAGTTGAACTGACTTCCTGCTTGAACTATGACCTGCTGTACTTGCTGTAGTTGTGCACACAGATTTCCTGTGCACTGAAGTTCTTAACAACATTTCAGGGGTCTTCACTTCCAGTTTTATATAATCTGGGTAAACTGTTGCTTTGTTTCAAACCTGTATGATCATCTGACTGCCTGGGCTTCTTGACCCATTTGACTTACATACAATAAATCAACAATGATACCCCCACTGTATCCCTGTAAATCCCGTATAGTTTTACTGTGAGTTATAGAGTATTAAGTCTTGAGACACTTTAACAGCAGAACAGTGGTTGTGTTACACAGCGTCGGACCATCCACACAACACAACTTCAGTGGGGCTACAGATTGAAGCCATTGATCACAGTACTTTACTTTTCTTCCCTCCATTCTTCTTCTTCCTCTCTCTGCTGTTTGAACAGAAGCAGTGAATTAAGAGCTGCTTTTATCTCATGTGTCCACTGGTTCCCCAGACCAGGCCTCCAGACACCCACCTCCAGTGATTAGCAGTAAATTGATTTCACACTCCAGTAATGCCCAGACTGGGCTATAACAGGAACTGGAAGCAACTGTAGGTCACACAAATTAATTACTGCAATTAGCTTCCAGACAGTTAGGGATGTGAAGGACATGGAGATGGAGGAAGGCAGAGATGGTGAACACACTAGAACTTCCTCTCACACACCGTTTGCATCCAACAGAACTGCATTCAATTTGACTCTTACAGCATGTACCAAAGAGTTAGCTTAAAAGCTTTCAGAATGGCCTCTTTTGTATACAGGATATAGGTAGCACACCAGTAATCTTGTGAAGACTGATGAACTAAGCTTGTAGATAGGTAATTTAACGCCAAGAAAAAATATTATTCTTAAAATCATATAACCTATACACAACTAAGACAGATGCATAGCAGAGTAAAATGATTAAATGTGTTAGCAACATAAAATGTAGTTGCTCTCTGGAAGAGCCTCTGAGACAGCTTTTAAAAAAGAGTTTAACAGTTTTGCAAATACTCTCATGAACTCTCATACTCTAAATACCACTCTCTTGCCTGTATGGTAAATATAAAGCTACAGCCAGCAGCCAGTTAGCCTTGCTTTATGTAAAGAGTGGAAGCAAAGGGAAACAGCTAGCCTGCCTCTGCCCAAAGATCTAATATTCACCTACCAAGAGCAATTACATATACAAAAGCTCAAGAAAAGTTTGTTATCTTGTAAAGAAACAGAAATATAAAAATGACAATTTGTGATTTTAGGAAGAGCGCTTTATGCTCTTGCACAATTTCTTGACATTTATCCACCCTTCCATTCACTAAAAACATTTAAAAAAATAAAAAAATTCAAAGACAGAGCTAAGCTATTTCCCTGCTTTATGCCCATCTAGCTAACTGACCTGTTTCTTTAACACCTCAATCTCAGAAAGGAAGCATTCCATCAACTTTACACATGGAGATCATTTTACTTGGGATGAGTACCACTATGAAACCAGTTTTATAATGTATTATGTGGCTCTGGAGGAAATAAGTCTGATGATTGTTTGCAAAAATAATCTTAGCTCAAGGTACAAATCTGACCTTAAAGTCTAACAATTCCATAACTGCATGCTAGGATAACTACCTAACAACTAATTTGGGTCCTTTATTTTGTAAAGGTGAAACCCCATTTTATATCTCTAAAACAGCTTCTGATACCTCTTGTTAATGTTTCTAAACTTTAGGCAATAAACTTCCTGCTCATGTTCACAAACTGAGCTGTCCAACACTGAAGGCAGAAAACAAACAAATGTGTTTTGAGAATTTGGGGTTTGTAGACGTGAAAGTGGTGGATCGTTTTCCCAAATAGAAATATCTAAATATTTATATATGGTATACTGTAGTATGACAACCTCTTCCATCCATTTCAAACAACGTGCAGAGGTTGACTCACTTTTCTTAAAGCTGGCATGACTGCAGCTGTGGAATAAAAGCGATGAATAAAACATTTGGAGGAAAAAAAGAAAAATATCATAAAATGTTTCTACTGTAAAGCCAGCTTCCAAAAATAAATAATTCAACACCTATTCTTCTATTTTCAAATTGCATGTAAAGAGGTGATTTTGTATAACCAATTGTGATCAGTCCTGCTGTTCTAGTAGCATTTGTAGTGGTGTCCAACTGCTCCCTGGGTACAGAGCATTACCGCTGCCATTCATAACAACAACGATCCATCATCTTCCAGCTGCCAATTTGGCAGCTCTCATTTTATCAAACAGAACACAGTGTACAGTACACAGAATCCAATGTCCTAGCATCAAAATATGCCCCATGCATGCTGCTGATTGTAGAAAAAAAATCACATATTCGAAGCTTTCATGCAGCTCATCGTGGTTTATCAATGTTTTCATTTTCCCATCTATCTGTCCATGGAATTCAATTTGGAGCTCGAGCTTGGAGAGCACTGCTTCTTCCACTTGGAGTAGTAGCTATTGATGTAGGCCACATGCTCCTCTGGCCTCTAGCGTGCAGCCCAATTTTCTATCTATTTACGCCACAGTTATGACCCCATTGATTTCAAATAGTCCTGCTGCTATGGAGGCTCATCTCTGATGCATGCAGTGACAGCAACTGATCAGCAGAGTGGGAGCGACTGAAAGCCTCAGTGGGCCAACTAAATGTGTGCTTTGTCTCTTGTCAATGGTGGAGCGCATCGTGAATTATCCCAGTGATAGTGTATGGCAGAAGTTGCACTCTGATTCTAGACATGACGTCACCACATTGAATTCTACATTTGCATATGTATGACATAGAAGATGACTGAGGATAGCTACAAAACATAGTCTATTTAAGTCATTAACAGTATTACTTCAATAGAAGTCTCCTCTCATCCTCTGATCATCATCTTTAGATATTATGCAGTTTGTAGAACTGTCAGTACAGCACTGGCTGTCCAAAGACATTGTTATTTGCTAATTCATTCTTTTCTTTTGAGAAGATGAATGGATTTAAATGAGATTATTGTATGCTCAGTATGTAGCTGCATTTAGGACGTGGTTAGCATAGCTTAGCATAAAGACTGAAAGCAGGAGGAAACAGCTAGCCTGGCTCTGTCCAAAAAATGTAATCAACACACATTCGATTGGCATTAATTTAAATAAATTCTTCTCTTGAAAAGACAGCAGGTAAGAGAATTTACCAAAGTGTTAAATAGTTGCTTAAATCAAGTCTGAAAAGATCAGAGAATATCACACTAACTGCACGCTAAATCTATTGTCTAAGCAGGCAAGCAATGTGTCTAAATGATTAAATGTTTCAAGTTGCACTTCCTACTGCATAACATTGATGGATAACTGCACTGTAGTGTGATGTTCTTTAATGAACAAATAACCAGTTGGGCATCTTCTGCTATGTCATGCTTTAAGTGTTTCACAGACAGAAACTACAGACGTCATAAGCCATGTTTCCATCTAATTGTCAAGCGAATTTTAAGCAGATTGTCGCAAAAATGAAAAAAAAAAAAGAGTAAATGCAAAATATGTGCGTTTTCATCAACTGGTTTGGCATGATTAAACCAGGCTACAGCAAGCGTAGTTATGTCAGCAGTTGATGTTACTCATGGCTGTAATAAACAGGACGTACAGGTTCCAAACCAGAAACAAAACCAGTCGCATGGAACTGATGGCCATTGATCTTACAAAAATGTAGAGAGATCCTCAGGAATGTGTTTTAAGCAGGCAAACTGCTACCAGCCATGTCTCCGCATGTTATGGGAATATCTGGCAAGACGCTGACAGTGGAAACAGCTGATCAGAAGTGAGTTACAAGTTTGCTACGTCAGAACCTATTCGGCAAGTGTTTCCATCTCCCATTTAATGCATTTACTGCTTTTCGAAAAAGGCAAAAAACACCTCAAGCGAGCGTAAAAACTTTTTTGCGAATTTAAGAACTTTTTAACTTTGGCAGTTTCCATCAACTTTTTCTAATGCGATACTTCAAAATGCACAAAAAAAAAACGGTGATGGAAAAACGGTTATAGTCAGAGGTGCCTCTCCTCTGTCTCCCTCATGTTCTATGCTGTTTTCCCTTTTGCCCTTATGCTGCTTGTCAGTCTGTTTCCTTTGTATGCGAGCTTGGTTTCAGGTGGGCGTGGTTTTCCTCCCTGGCTCCTGCGCTCAGGTTTTCCATACACCTGGATGTTGTCACTATCAACTGCTTGCAGTATTTCGACCCCAGTCAGATTGTCTGCGTATCTATAGTGTTACACATCTAGGCCAGCTGAACTTCTCAGTGAAATCTTTCGCTTCGTCGACTGGATTGGATTTAATCCCCTTAGTTCCTGTGAATTAAACTGTGCTTTCCATAATAAACAGCACCTTTTTGAACTATGGACGGTACCTGCCTCAGTCATGCTTTTTGGGTCCAGTTTAGCGTACACACAAAAACAGAAAGGTTTAAAAGAGTATGAGTCAAGCTACTCGTACCCGCTGGTAGAGTGCTCTTTTTTTCATACACATGAGGATCTGTCAACACGATTTGTACCACTCAGCTTGTGAAAACATTCGTGTAATGTCTTCTGTGGCCCTGGAGAGAATGTCAAAATGGCCCTAAAGGTGGTTTGACAAATGACTCTTAACTCAAGGGCCATTTTCTAGCTTTTTCCTGGAAATTTGTCATGGCCTTCAGCTGCAGATGAAGTTTGCTCAGTTACTCGCTGTTATGACCTGGGGGTGGAGAGTTATAGACATTCAAAAGGCAGGGAGGTCTAATGAAAGATAGTGTCGAGTGGCATTATGCAAAATGTAGGAAACTTGCCTCAGACAGACTTAAAGCCAGGACATCTCAGCCTCTGCTGCTTCAATTTTGACTGTTCTTGTATTTAATCTGTCTCTTGCAAGATGCCCAACTTTATGGTGCTTTTAAGTGCCCCTTCAAAGTGAGCATACTTGCTATATGTATTTATGTTCTCCAACAGATAGAATCCTACATGATATAGAACAGCAGAAAGACAGAGTCAGTAAGCTTCATATAGCCTACTGTAGCTATAAATGACAGCCTCCTCTGTCAGACAGTTTATTCCTCTGAGAATATCCTGATGTGGGCACAAATCAATGTGGCCAGGTATCTTTGATGCCATTCTCTGGCTCTTTATATATTCATCAAAAGAGAGGGGAGTTAAGATGCCAGCATACATGACTGTTGGTGTGGTGGCAACAGTGGCATGTGTGTGTCTGTGCACAACACATCTCAAGCCCACACTATTGACAGGGCTGCCCTCTGAAGCCTGCCAAAATCTCTGGTTCAAAAACAGCCGCCTTTCAGTGAAGGGACATCTTTCATTGGGCTGTGTGGTGTACAACACTTTGTATTCCAAATGTCCTCCTCATCCCATCTCTCCAGTGTCCACACACCACAAGTTGGGTTCTAAAACATATTGACTGTTGATCTTAAATGCGGTTGAACCTCACTTAACACTTCACACAAATTCTGGGCACAAACTGTGGCAGAAGGTCACATTTAAATCAGAAAAGGTGAAGGCCTTATTCATGTGGATAAAAAAGATTAAAATATTGTTATTTTATCCTGAGTGAAACACAGCGGAAACTTACCTTACAGGGAGTTTATTTTATTTAGATTATTTATCTATAATGCACAATGCAAGCGGCCAGGACATATGCACAGACAAGTAATCCAACTACCCCGTCCTCACCTGAAAGACGACCATATATGTCGATTAATATATAGCTTATTACGACCCGTATTTGCATTTTTTGTTAGGCTGCAACCTCTACTGGCAGAAGAAGTCAGGTGACGCAATACAGTATCTCACAAAAAGGCTGCACTCATTTTTGTTACTTGCAGTTTAGACATAAAGAGAATCAATTTCCATGTAAGGAGGTGGCGGGTGGATGGATGAGTCAAGTAAACTCAGGACTTTCACTTATGAGACTGAGGTTCTAGTCCCATTTGTAGGAAAGTCAAAGGTAACATGTTTTAAGTTAAATAATGTTTTGTAGATTAATTATGTTATACGTGCTTATTTGAATCTAAACCACAATCTTTTTCTAAACCTAACCAAACTATGACCATTTCACATTTACCATGTGTTAAAGGTCACATAAGATACGTACTTCAGGAAACTCTCATATGTGTCATTTTGGGACACTTGACAACCTATTTTGATGTTTAGGTATAAGGATATATTGAGATATGTTGGATTCAACAAGTGTCTAAATAGATTTTTGTGTACATATGCACTTTTATTCATTTACATTACATTTATTCATTTAGCTGGCGCTTTTATCCAAAGCGACTTACAATGGCTGTATATATCAGAGATCGCACGCCTCCAGAGTGTCTTAGGGACAGGCTCAGGGACATACACTGGTGGATCTGTCAGAGTGGGGAATTGAACCCACATCTCTCATACCAAAGGCATGCATCTTATCCATTGCACCATCACCAGTATTAAGAAAAATAAGCAACAATAGCTTCTGCATTGTACACTCTCTGGCTCTACTTCCCTTAAAGGTCAGCACTGTGAAATGTTGCTGTTTGAAATTGCGGTCTTACTGGACCCTGAAGTGGGGAGAGAACTTGTTCTTCATGACATATGGGAGGAAGAACTTCAACACATTCGTTTTAACTGCATCCACATTTTAGAATCAAACCAGAACAAACACTGCCCATGCAAACACAATACCCCAAAGCCCCTATTAAAAGCATAAATAGTCAGGTTATTCAGCATCTGCCCAGCCCTGCTAATTATACTGTCCAAATTACATTGAGCTGTCAACCTCTAACACACGTGTGAGTGCGCACACACGCACACACCACACTACTATTATATATGGCAGATGTTACCTCTCATTACCTCCTGTGCTTGGGGAGTGTCAGCCTCAAAGCACCTGTGGCCAGCGGTTAATAACCCCCATCCAAATTCAGAATTATGACTGTATTTCTACAGCTTGTAAACCAAGAGGAGGGTGAAATTATATATCAGATGTAGTAATTGCTGGAAAGCTGTTTGTTCTGCATCCTGTTATTCCGCCTGAGCAGAGGCGCTGCAGTCGGCTTGTTAAAGGCATTCACAGAGACGAGGTGAGGTATGGATGAGTAAAGGGCGTCGGGACACTTTTGTGACTCTGAAAGCTATTTGCATTCAAGCAGACTAGAATATGAAGTGTGTGTGTATGCACTTCAAGCCACAACATTTACACAGTTGTAATGCTGTGAGTCAAGCAGAAAGAGGGATAATGTGTTGATTGCCTGATGATATGGGATGATTGCTTTTACTTGGAATCATTCACCTGCATAAGTCATTGTCATTCAAAACCAACCAAAAGTATCCTTTTTCTCACTTTTATATATATTTTTATAATAATTATTAATTAGTAACATTATATAAAACATACATTCTGCACATAGCAACATGCCAATGTTGAAATTAATTAAACTAAAATGAACTAAGTTTAAGTACTGTGTTTCTGTCACAGCCTGATGTCTCTCCTTCCTCTGAGTCGTAGAGCTACCCTGTTGTCCAGAAAACCTTTGAGCCTCATTCCTGACCTGGGTCACATGTTCCTTCATCACCATGAACATACACACTGTAGTTTATTCTGACTCAGTCCCTGATACTCTCTAGAGCAGAGGTCACTAATTGGCAGACCGCGGTCCGGATACGGACCCAGCCGCTGTCCTCTCCGGACCGCCGACCTACAGCCGATTTATTATTGAGACTTACTACCTCGTGACGGAGCGTTTCTATTTTAACCTGCGCTGCTTTTGTAGCATTTACTGTACTGCTTTAGCGGCCCAGGAAACTCACAGACCAATCGCATGTGCTCCAATAGTCTCATGTGACGCTGCTCAGCCAATCAAATCTGTACATTCCGGTGCTTGCGAGTCTTTTTTTATTTTTTTATTATTATTATTATGACACATCAACATACAACACTCTCGTCTGGGGAACAAAAAAAAACATAGATCAATTGGTACAAATCAAAAAACAGTCTTACAAACACAGGAAATAAATGAAAATAAATGAATAAACAGAAAGGAGAATGGGGGTACCAGTTAGTAAAAAGGCTATAGAAAACAAAATAAGGTCTCATTTCGGTGCAGCAATAAGGGGAGATTGTTAAAACAATAATTGCCTGGATATATTTCTACACATCTTTCTTGCAATTATACTAGATTTAACATTCTTCAGTGATGAAAATAACAACTTAAAATTATTTATGAACCACAAAAAGGAAGGCTTAGAAGATTTCCACTTACTACAATGGATATGATATTTACCCATGAGAACAATCATATTCACCAGATCAGACGAAGGCGGATCTACATTATCCATATAAAAGAGGATGTGTGACAAATTAAAAGATGGAATATTATCAATCTTAAGTGACAGCCAATTATGTAAATCAGACCAAAAGGTTTTGGACATGGGACAGGAAAAGAACATGTGTTCCAGAGTCTCCTCAGCAACCTCACAAAATATACAGGGATCTACTTCAAATTTGAACCTTTTTTTAAGAAAGTCCGCAACCGGATAGATTTTGTAAATTATTTTAAAATGAGTTTCTTTGATTTTAGGGGAAATGGGCCAGTTGATGAATTTGAAATGTGGTTTATCTATGGACAAGGTATCCATATTTGGAACCTGTACACACAGCCCTCTGTTATAATCAGAAAAAAGCTTGGATTTAAAAAAAGTACAAATATATTTGTTATTACATTTTTTATCATGTATGTGACATTCATTAATTACAAGATTGGGTAAGGTTGGTAGCGGTCTTATTCTTGCATACAGTAATGTGTTTTGGATTAGCTGTAGTAATGGTAGTGGTATTGCTTTACATATTTTTTTATATTCTTTCTGAGTGCAGTTTAGAGTATATTTGTTCAGAAAAGCAGTATGCTCTAAAAAAAAATTACCAGTATCGTCTAATATATCATCAACAAACACAATACCCTTCTCATACCAATCAGTCTTAAATAATATTTTCCTATTAATTGTAATGACCCTGTTATTCCATAGGGTGGAACCATGGGGAGAAAAATTGTGAGTAAATATCATTTTCCAGTACTGAAGAAGTTGTTTGTGGAATTGTGAAAGTTTAACAGGAATCTTGGTCACCTCAAAATCACATTGTAAGAAAAAATCAAGCCCACCTATTTTTTTAAATAAAGATCTGGGTATGTGAAACCACATAGAGTCTGGTTGTGATAAATATGTTTTCAACCAATTAATCTTAAGGGTCCCAAACATTGCTTCAAAGTCCAAGGCTTTGATACCACCTTTTTCATACTCTTTGACAAGCTGTGATTTCCTAATATAATGAGTTTTATTTTTCCAAAGGAATTTTTTTTAACATTATTAGAAGATACATATAGGGAGTGACAAGGGTAAATTACACTGGAAATGCCAATTGTTTTAGATAGCATAACTCTACCAAAGATAGTGAGGTCTCTGGTTAACCAACGACTCAGTGCCTTTTTCATATCGATTAAACGGTCAGAAAAATTTATATCTTCCCTCCTAATAGCATTTTTGGATAAGACTATTCCTAAATATTTTACTTCAGTCTTAACCTTTATCGAAGCAATACTGGAATCTTCAGATGAATGAATGGGAAATAGCTCACATTTTTGAATACTAAGAGAAAGTACTGAAGCTTTAGAGAATATCGAGACCACACTGAGAGCAATATCCACCATAGATTTATTCCTTAGAAAGATTACTGTGTCATCCGCAAATTGACTAATTTTAAATTCCTTATCTAAGACTGAAATACCATGCAGAACGGGATTGTTATTTATGAGCATGATAAATAATTGGGTGGCTAAAATAAATAATTTTGGAGAAATCGGGCATCCTTGTCTAATGCCGCGTAGGACGAATCTAGGGGTTATACCAGGATTTAAAGACACAGAGCTATATATGCCATTATATAACAACTTAATAATATTACAAAAGTTGTTTCCAAAACCTAAAAAATGTAGCACTTCAAATAGAAAAGGCATGTTTGATAGTGTCGAATGCCTTGTAAAAGTCAAGAAATAAAACAAAGGCTTCAGAGTCAATATGGTCTCGATAATTAAGCATGTCTAGTAACAACCTAGTGTGGTTATGTATGTTTCGACCCCTTATGAAGGCTGATTGACACTCATCAATTATATGTGACAATCCCTCATTCAGCCGATTAGCATAAAGAAGTGCCAATAGTTTATAATCATTACATAATAAGGTAATTGGTCTCCAATTGTCCAGTAAAAGGTTATCTTTATTAGGCTTGGGTATCAGAGTAATGATACCATGTTTCATAGTAGGAGAAAGACTTCCATTTGATATGTAATTTAAGAAGGCATTGTGCAGCAGTTCCCTGATATCGTTCCAGAAGAAAGTCAAAAATTATCCCATCAGTTATAATAATAATAATAATAATCCTTATTTGTAGAGCACTTTTCAAAAACAAGTTACAAAGTGCTTTAACAAGTGTAAAGAATAATACAAAAAAAAGATAAGAGCATGAAAATTTAATATAAAATTAGTAAAATACAATAAAATAAAAGGGATAAAATAAAGTCAAATAAGATCGGGAAAAGCTCTCCTATAAAAGTATGTTTTAAGAAGGGACTTAAAAGAGTTCACTGACTCAGCCGACCTGATTTCCTCGGGCAGGCTGTTCCAGAGCCTCGGGGCCCTGACAGCAAACGCTCTGTCCCCTTTAGTTTTCAGTCGAGACTCTGGAACAGACAACAGACCTCTGCCCGAGGATCTCAAGGTACGTGCTGGTGCGTATGGGACTAAAAGGTCA
>NC_060150.1:22177862-22178488 GCF_021292245.1 Micropterus dolomieu
CAACCTAGTGTGGTTATGTATGTTTCGACCCCTTATGAAGGCTGATTGACACTCATCAATTATATGTGACAATCCCTCATTCAGCCGATTAGCATAAAGAAGTGCCAATAGTTTATAATCATTACATAATAAGGTAATTGGTCTCCAATTGTCCAGTAAAAGGTTATCTTTATTAGGCTTGGGTATCAGAGTAATGATACCATGTTTCATAGTAGGAGAAAGACTTCCATTTGATATGTAATTTAAGAAGGCATTGTGCAGCAGTTCCCTGATATCGTTCCAGAAGAAAGTCAAAAATTATCCCATCAGTTATCCCATCTATTCCAGGTGACTTTCCTTTAGACATCCGTTGAACAGCTTTATCTAATTCGTCAATTCTTAGTTCTTCTTCCATTAGTTGTTTAAAGTTATCATCCATTTTCTTTTGGAAGCATCGGATTTCTTCTAATAAAAACCAACAATCTTCCGGAGAAAAATGGGGTTTATAGAGATTACTGTAAAAGGCTTTGATTTTCTCATCTACTTCGTCTTGGTTGTCAATAATAACGTCATTGATAATAAGTTTCTGAATTTTCTTTTTGGTCTGTCTTTGTTTTTCCAAACTGAAGAAATAGGTGGAGTTTTTT
>NC_060150.1:22178508-22222341 GCF_021292245.1 Micropterus dolomieu
ATCCTTAACCCACGTAAAACTTAAATAAAGTTAAGTTAAATAAAAGGATATTAAAAAAATGTAACGAAAAAAGTGGATTAAAACTGAATAAGAGTCCGGTTCAAGACGGAGCTTCCGACAGGTGGCTACAGACGCCAACGCATGCGCAGAGTGCAGATTACGTCAGCAATTACGTTATCCCATCTATTCCAGGTGACTTTCCTTTAGACATCCGTTGAACAGCTTTATCTAATTCGTCAATTCTTAGTTCTTCTTCCATTAGTTGTTTAAAGTTATCATCCATTTTCTTTTGGAAGCATCGGATTTCTTCTAATAAAAACCAACAATCTTCCGGAGAAAAATGGGGTTTATAGAGATTACTGTAAAAGGCTTTGATTTTCTCATCTACTTCGTCTTGGTTGTCAATAATAACGTCATTGATAATAAGTTTCTGAATTTTCTTTTTGGTCTGTCTTTGTTTTTCCAAACTGAAGAAATAGGTGGAGTTTTTTTACCCTTCTTCCATCCAACGGGCCCTTGAACGAATAAATGCCCCCCTGGCTTTCTCCATATATATAATGTCAAGTTGGGATTGAAGGTGGTTTAGTTCTGCCTGTTCTTCCACTGATAGATTAACTTTACAACACAGTTTGTTAATGTTACTAATGATGTCTCTTTGTCTTATCTTTTTGAGTTTAGATGATTGCTTACTTGCTTACTTGTCCTAATTGCTTTCTGCTTCACTTTAAATTTGAGCCATTCCCATTTGCTCACAAAAGACATATCCAGTTCGTTTACTTCCTTAATCAACTGTTTGACCTCCTTACAAAACTCTGTATCTTCCCGGTGCTTGCGAGTCGAGTCCGTGAGATTTGCCAGAGACGTTTTGGAAAAACACACGAATTGAGGTGACGGAAGGGAAAAGAGATTTCACATGGCTTTTAATCAAGACTGTACAGATTCTTACATGTAGACCACATTCCTCCCTCGGAAGTTCAAAACCAGAATATCTCATAGAACTCCAATGCTAGCTGGCAGGACAAACTAGAGCTCACATTTCTCACTGAACAAGAGAAAGTAGGAAAGTGGTAGCTCTATGAGAGGGAATGAAAGAGAAGAGGAGGCATTACAGCTGTTCAGTTAAGATGTGTTGAGTGTTTATTATAAAATTGGTTAAGACTACACTTCATCACTTCAAACTACACTTTTTATTTCATTTTTTCTAAAGATTAGGCACTTTATATTTACTTTACTTTATGTTTACTTAAATTTAGAATTTATTATTAGAGTAGTTGATGTGAAAACTGACAGTAAATAATCTTGAAATATTTTATTTGACAGTCAGTAGTTCACTAAAACATATGTTGACGTTATGGTACTGAATGATAACGCAAGTAAGTCGTTTTGATGTTGCGGAGCTTTGCTTTGGGAAATTTTCTCTAACTGGACCTCTTTGAATTCTAATTGAATACCCCTGCTCTAGAGCACCACATGTGGATTCAACCACTGCTGAAAATAGTCCTTAACAAATGCACAGTTTCCTCCTGTTTGACATTTCAAAAAACTACAGTGACTGGCTATAGGAAATTACTGAGCTTTTTTTAAAAAAAAATCAAACTATACACTTGTGAGCTGTTTTTAAAGATTAACATCTTCAGTAGGAACGAATGTGCAGGAGCTGAGAGGCACAAGCAGGAAGACATAAAGTATTGAGAGATGGACTAACACATGGGATCTGTTGTCACATTTGTTATTATTGTGGTGGCTGTAACTCAGGAGGTAGAGTGGGTCATGCACTAATCTCTGAGTTGGCGACTGCACCGTCTGTCCACATATCGAAGTGTCCTTGAGAAAGACACTGAGAAGTTGCTCCTGATGGACAGGCCAGCACCTTGCATGGCAACTCCACTGCCATCTGCGTGTGAGTGTTTGAGTGTGTGTGTGAATGGGTAAATGGTAATCATAAAGTGCTTTGTCCTTTAAGATAGAATTGTAAGCCCTGTGCATTTACCATTTACAGGTCTTAATGGGTCCACTTGGTTCTGTAAAACCCAGACCACCATAACCATGTGTTCAACAACCAAATGGATCCAAGCGGACATACTAACAGCTCTGATCATGTAGTACATTATCATCATCACAAAAGTAAAAGGGTTTTTGAGGTGAGATAGAGAATGTGGCCTGTGAGGTGTTCCTCTTTTTGACCACAGCTGCATGCTAATTGGTGAAGCATAATGCTTTTGGGTCTGTTGTAGTGTAATTAATCATGTTTATTTTGAAACGGTACTGACTGGTTGCTTTCAAATTGATCCTTTTGTTAATGAATGTATGAGTGTTAGGTTTAGATAGATTTTTCATGGTTGCGTTCTTTTTTTATCAGGTCTAATATATTGAACCACGTTTTTCTGTACCCCATCTGAAAAGCATGTCTTGCATACCTGTAATTGAATTGTACATGTTCTATCTTAATATTATATTATGTATATTGATTACAAAACGTCTTGCATGTTCCACATGTTATTTCCACTAACAGACTTTTACCCAGGTGGATTAAATTTACGGTTCATCTAGCACAAAATACATGCAAACAAATCCCAGTGCCTTAATGGCTCCAATTTACCATTGTATGGTATTGCATGTTAAATGAAACATAACTGTAACTGCCCCATTAGTCTGACTTCAGTAATGGTTTCCACTCAAGCAACAACATCTCTAACATGTGAAGTTTCAAGAAACTGAAAGCTACTCATTAAACAATGCTTGAAAGTATCTTCTGCGCGGAACTTAAATACAGGACCATGATGTGGTGTACAGGCAGCAGGCCAGCCGGTGTCACCACAGTTTTTTCTCAATTCACTGTTCCAGTAATTGCCATTCCTCCCATTGCCCTAATTATCGACACAGAAGTCCATATATGAGCTAATTAGTATTTCATGTTTGTATGAATAATCTCTAAGGACATCAAACCTCCACAGATTAGAAGTCATGCAGCTCTCCAAGCCACTGCACTCTGTTTTACTTCACTTTAATTGCCATCAAGAAAAAAGTGCTGTAGTGCTGACAATAAAACTGTTTCCCCTAAAGATCCTGCATTAAAAAGACAAATCACAATAATTGCTTTATTTTTTCCAAAAGAGGCCTCTTCTGCCCTCATTTCATTCTGACATTGTAAGTGACAAAATTAAAATCTAGTAGTACTTTGCTGCTGCAAAGCAATTAGTAGAGGAGTGATAAAAATCAGTTCAAGCCCAGCAATATTTTTGCCTTCTGGCTTATATTTATTGCAACTATGTATGATCTAATCATCATGACCCTATAGTGAGGTTAAGTGAGGCCAGATACCAAGCTCAGATGAGACAGTCATGAAAGAAATTACGCTCCAGGTGACTCCAGACTCAATTTGTATGATGCCATGACAACTAAAAGGTATTTATAACTGCTGCACACACACAGTACAATAACTTCCTGTTAACTTTTTTGTTATTGTAAAAAGTCTATCAAAATGACATGCTGGAAAACCCTGCTGCCCACCCACCAGCTCTATGTGTGGTCTTATTGCTGAAGATGTTGCACTATGTAAATTGTGCACATTTTTCTGATATGATACTTTGTTCTGCTGCTGTTAAATCTGATTGAGATGTGTGAGGCAAAAATCAATAAGTAGACACCATAAACCTCATAATTGAAGTGCTAAACCACTTTCTAAAAAGGAATGACATTTTTCACAGATGACATATTGAAAATAAAATCTTTGAATAGATCTAAAGTCATACTATGACTACACTACAAAGCTGTTTCCTTTGCATGTCTGTAACATATAACCATTTCACTAGCGGGTGCTATTTTTGTTTGGTCATCTAAGTCTGATTTGAAAGTCAGCTTTCTCCAACCTGACATTTCTCTCTTTTCCCAACTAGTAAACACACTAGCTGAAGCCCTGCTTAACTGACTGGCTCAGGTCTGCTGTACCAGCAAATACCTGTAGTCCACTTCCGATTTTATTAAAGCAAATTGTGTAACTGAGAGTCCATAGATTTGATTTCGATCCTTTTCTTCAGATTCCAACCTTCCCAATTAACTTAAAGGAACATATCAACAGCTCCAGGAAGCTATAGAAGCAACACCCATTTCTATTTAATGCATATCCTCTGAGTTGACACACTTGTTTGTTGTCTGATTTGGACTCACACCAAAGTCCTTAACCAAACCACTTGAGTACCTGCCTTTGAACATGGCAGACCCATGCTAAGTGGCAAGCAGTGTGGGTGACCCACTGGAAAACTTTGACCCCATCTTGGCACACATGACCGAGAATTTGGTACCTGGCTACTCAAGCCAAACACAACGCACCGATGCGGTGGACCTTGAAACCATTTTTGCAGAGCTGGTAACAACCGCTCTAGCCACTTCCTCAAAGGACAAAGCCTTGTCCCAGATGCTAGGAAAACTAGCTATTGTAATGTCTGCCCAATCTAAGCACACGCACCAGCTTGAACAGCAGCTTGAAAGCACCAGGCAGTCACTAAGTGAAGCGGAAGAACGCATCACTGACCTACAAGCTCCTCACCACCTCTCAGAGGAGGGTGGAGTTGATGAGGAGAAAATTGAGCTGAAGGAAAAGAACATTCAGCTTGAACACTCACTCTTTCAGCAAGAACAGGAGTTAGAGTGGACTAAAAGTAAACTTAAAGACACAACTAAAACCAATCAGAAACCCTCCTTAAACAAGCAGTGGGGGAAATTAAAGAGCTAAAATTACAAGTCAAGGTTCATAGCAAACTTAGAGAAGTTCACCAAAAATGCATGCAAGATATGCGAAGACAGCTAGAGGATAGGGACAGAGTAACCCAATTCCCACTACAGCAGGAAAGCAAGGAGGAGGAGTTGGCTGATGCCAGAAGAGAGTTCCAGCTCTCATGTAAGACAGCCTGACATACTCACTCCCACAAACGACTCCCACCAGAAAGAGACAAGGCTCGCCCCCTTTTGCCAGCCTCAGGAGGATGGTCTCCACGACCTCTCCCACAACTGATCCCACAGGATCACATGACAGAGCGACAGGTACTCTTTAGCCCCTCTGACAGGGACTTAGGCAAAATCGCTCGCCACATAACACGCTTCGAGCCTGAGGCTACAGGCTCAAATGAGACCAGTATCTATCTAAAAGATACTGAATACTGCTTACGTAAATTCCCTGCTGCCACCACTGACGACAAGATTTACCTGATCAAGGTGACATCCAGTCGAGAGGTCAGCAGCTTTATTGAACGCCATCCCAGACATGTCATACAAGATTATGACTCACTCTGCCAGGCACTGGTGGAGGAATATTCTGACTTGACAGCACAATCAGGTCTAACAGCTGCACTTGCTGTTAAGCAAGGGAGGCCGGAACCTCCTCAGCAGTACTACAACCGCCTCAGACAAGCGTACTTTGGTACCAAAAATGAGCCAGATATGGAGGAAGAGTTAAACTTCAAATATCTCTTTATCCAAAACCTCCACCCCACTACCAGTCATCATCTGGGTGTGGCAGCCTGCCCACGCGCCCAAACCAGTCGACACGTGAATACGTGAATTAGCTACAAAAGGATTTGAAAAGCAGAGACTCACCATGACGAAGCATTCTGAGCCCCATGGTGTCCTCACTCTCAGCATCAATTCCCTACAGGTGAAGCCAAAATGAGCTCCTGGTCTTGAAACACCTGCGTCAACCTGCATCACCTCCCAGACTTACAGACCAAGCCAGAAGCAGAGGTCCAGCCTGCCTCAGCAAAATGAGCATGGTCGACGTTACTCAGAGCCATCTTGGGCTGACAAAAGCAAAAATCATCTGATGCCTGAAACCCATTGGCCCAGGTACACGCCCAACCGCTGTGAAACCCGCCTCTTTCATCAGAGGGGGGGACACAAGCATCAAAAATCCCAAAACAATTGGGACAGGCGCTCTCAGAGAGCTACGCTCCAGAGATCCCACTATAGAGACACAAATAGCGATGACACTGAAGGTGAGTCTGACACACCCACTTTTAGTAAGGCGGTAATTAAAGCGCTCAAGCGCCTGCTCCAAACCCTGTCCAAAAAGGAAGACAAGAAGGCAGAGCACGTGGCTGCAGCTGCTGCAAAAGCCAAAGTCCCCTTCTCCTGACACTTTGTCAAAATCACCGACACGATCACACAGATGGACTGACTGAACCACTCCCTCCAGCACACTCCTGGTGGTACAGTCCGACTTGAGAGAGAATCCTCTCACAGAGTCACTCAGGGCAGTCCGCCCTCCCAACAGTTCTTGTGTCACCTGACTGAAATTCTACCTGCCTGTAACACTTGAAAACACTCTGGTGCATGAAGCACTTCTTGATTCAGCCACAGACATCACTGTAATGTCGTCAGCTCTCTTCATGAAGCTACAGGCTATGACCCGCTGCCGCAAAGACATGAGACTACAGACTTGTGATCTTGAGGTCCAGCCATTCGGCACTGAAAACTTCAATTTGACAGCCATGACATTAATCCACATGTCTATCGGTCCCATGGACCTCATCCACCCGGCGTATGTCTCACCATTTGACGCCATTCCTCTGCTCATCGGCAAAGTCCGCCCTAACTGCTTTGAGCCACTGCTTGACTTTCAGAACTTGATGATCTGGGCACACGTGAGACAACCCCTGCCTATCTCACTATCTGAATACATCACAGAACGAGAAACCTGCTTCTGTGCTTTAATTACCACCTCAAATGACGCACAGATCCCGAAAACCACTCCACTCGATTGGCCGATCAGCACAGACACTCATGACTGTGAGCTCAGGACTCCAGAGAGGGGGTACACGCCTTCTTCCTTGCCTCCTGACCTCTCTAAGAAAGTGAATCACACTGAGCCTTCAAAGGCTACTGTCAGCCTTCCTTCTTTACCGCTTACCAACGACTCTGTTTCCAGAGACAACATGACCAATGACAGACAGATGGGTGCACAAACTGTCACCGCCTTCTCTGTCAATACTTCACCAGAACCATCCTCCATGACTTTACATAAAGGCATGAGAGGGGGGTCAGACACCACATATATTCATCCTACAGTTGAACTTGACACCAAGTTTACAGCACTAGGCAAACAGGGTGCTGTTAACAACACACCCCAGCACTCCCAAGTGGATTTGCTCCCCACCCATCCCACCCATATGACTTGCAATGCCACCAGAACCCAGGCAGCAGGCTTGCCTCTGACGGCCGCCCCTGCGCCACAAATCTCAGTCCCTGACTCTCTCGGTGACTCTGACTTAATTCGGCTTCAAACTCTTGATCCCGCCACTCACAAAATGCTCCTCTGCCTTTCTGACGCAGAGCCTGTCTCCAACAATGAGCTTGATTCCATCCCTGGTTTGAAACACCTTTACCTGGTGCGCTCTTCTTTGCGTGTCGTCAAGGGCATTCTCTCGTATGTCTCAGACGCCCGTACTTCACCTGCGTTCGTGGTGCCTCAGAGCCACAGGGGGGTGATGCTCATGCACGCCCATGACTCACCTTACAAAAGCCACAAAGGGTTCAGTGCAACACACAATGCACTTAAACAAGTAGCATATTGGCCAAACATGCAAAAAGATGTAGCAGACTACATCAAAACCTGTAAGGTTTGCTGCCAGTCTCAACAAGCAAAACCATCGCACAGAGCCTCCTTACAATAGAGAGGCATTTCTTTTCCCTTGTCACACCCACAATTTGACTGGAGGGAACCCCTAACTGAATCAGCCAGAGGAAATAAACATTTCCTCCCAGGCAAAAATAATTTAGACAAAAGCACACAAAGATGCAAAGTCTATTATGACCAAAACGTGTCTCATAACAAGCTCCAAGTGGGGGACAAAGTTTGTCACCACATCTTTGCCCCACCGATTAAACAGGACGGCCAGAGTACAGAAAGACTTGCACACAAGTTCTCTCCCCACTGGACCGATCCTTCTGTGGTCACAGACAAACATTCACCTGTTCTGGAACAAATCAAGCTTCACCCCATCATCCCATGGGACTTGTCAGGAACGATAACGCCCTAATAAATTAATAATTAACAGTAATCCTCAACAACAAGGGACGATAGCTGCTAGTGGTTAAAGGAAGTTCATATTAGAGTTCACGTGCGTGCCTTGTAAAACAGAACTTGGAAGCCAGGTATCGTTTATTTCGGTCCGCCACCCACAGCTCTAGCCACTATTCTGTGTCTCCCTGTTGCAATTTCACCTACCACTAAGTTACAAGTGAGGGGTCTCTAACCAATTTATTTAAAAAAAAAAGCTGCTGGAGCTGCTTTCAACCTGACCACTTAGTCACAAGTGGGGGTTGCTGTGTCCAAATTTATTGCTCCTTTAATCAATTAAGAATATCTGCTCCAGAGCAGACATCTTGTTGCAGCAACTGCAGAAATAGAATATCACACAAAACAGTTCCTCTCAGGACTAAAAGCTGCTTCTTCTATTAAAATTTGTTTTTCTCAAGGGCTAAGACCCTCAGTCAAGACTGTTAGCCTAAACCAGCTAAACAAACCCTCAAGCTCACTGCAGGTTATGGTTCTGAATATCAAAGAATTTTCTGTTATATAATGTTGGTCATGCTCACACACGACTTGTCAGTTTGTGTTAAGATATTTGTTTTGCTCCCCAAAATTAATTTTCTGCTTTATTTTGTTTAGGTGATTAAGTAACACAGCAAGCACCTGCTACTTTAAGACTAGCGAATAGGGTTACCCTAAGTGACTAGCAGAACTAGTAGCCCCTTAGAAGGACATCAACCTGATCACAGATGTTGTTTTGACACCTGCTCTGCTCTGCTTGACTCCTTCCACCTCACCAGCATCATCAGCACCTGACCAGCATCCGACCAGCAGCTGACCTGCACCTGATGAACTACACTGGTTGTTCATTGCGTCCAGATTCCCTACCTGAGCGAACAATCTGGCCGAGTGGGGGATGTAGTGTACAAACAGTGTGGATTTGTGCATTTTATATCAAATAATTTGGAGACTCAAAATTCCTTTTCTCTCTCTCCGAGAGAAAGAGGAGGGGGTTTGGGATATCAACCCTCAACAGACAGCTGAAGTGACTCCAAGGAGGAGGTGAAAGGTTTTCTCTCCTTAAGTGCTGTTTCTGGGCAGTTCGACCATAAAACTTGCCACCTCTGATGCCGCAGCCAGATAACGCTTGGTGGCTGTTAAAATGACAAAGAAACACTAAACAGAGATTAGCTTCTCCTGAACAGCCTATCGGAATCCTTTTTGGAAAGGGGGCAGGAAACCCTAAACTAACCCCCACACATGTAACCACGGATACTGACCTTGCTCTTTGTTTAATTATCTCACATCAAAGGAAATACTCCTTTTCACAGCCAGATTTTGGGAGGAACTCCAGGACACAGGAGGACAGCCCTGAACTCCTTTGTGTAAACAAAAGAGTACTCTCCTCAAAACTCAAAGCATTACCTTGTTTAATTAAATAATCTTTTAGTTACTTGATTAGGTCTCTCCACTCCATTTGAGTAGTTATATTACCATGTTGGTGTTATTTGTTGTTGAAAAGAATCTAAACAAGTTAATTTTGCAGTGTTTAATTTTCAGCAAGGATCTTTATTCATTCTATGTTCACAACACTTTTTGACACTTCCTTTAGAAATGATGATAAAGAAATGTCATCCTATACCCGATTAATTTTCCAGCTCGGAAACAAGCCCTCCCTCAGGGGAACAAAGGACTGCCCTCTGGGAACCACGCCCCAACAGACAAAAGCAGCGACACACGCTGTCTCGCCCTCTCTTGTTCCTGGCTCTCCAACTGCGCTTCGGCACGCGGCCAGCGCGCTCCCTTTCCCGGCAACGCCCTAAGAACTTCGACCCCGCGCAGCAAAGGCTTTGTTCGTTTCAAGCCACACACGCGAAGTGCTGCGACCTCAGTTTTCCCTCGACTTTTCCAGCAACTTAACTTGCATTTTATTTTCTTTGGTTTTGGTTTGTTGAAAGTTATCAGTCCGTGAAGTTACACTAGTTTAATTTAAGAACGACAAAAGTTCTTTTTTAAGCTTTATATTTCGAGCTAAATTACACTGCTCCCACTGAGGTCGGACCCAGCTACGTGGTCCCACCAGCAGTAACATAGGACACCTGAAAGAACAGCCTAATTGCCAGACCGAGGACGGTCAACACTTGAGGGTTTTTCTTCATTTCAGATGGAGAACCCCGGAGAATTCCCTAGCAGAAAGCCAGGAATCGGGTAGCTAGCATGGGGACCCGTGCAACAGGCCAAGGCAGGCTGACGACCCACAGTAAGGCAAATCAAGGCATTCTGTGATCAGTGAGGTCCAATAGTCTGTTAATCCATTATCTTTAGTCCTTAAAACTCCTAGACAAATTTAACCAAGTTAGTATCATCTAACTGCTTTCATTAGTTCTCTTCCTCCCGTGTGAGTCAAATCCTCCCCACAATAGAACCCACATTCTCATTGTTTAGCCATTGTTTATTTTTTTGATGTATATGTAACCGCATTTATATTCACCTTAGTTAGTTAATAAACTTCACCGTAATCAAAGGAATTGTGTGTGTATTGCCTGTCTCCAAGTCCCTGCCACGAGAATTTACCCCTTCGATATGAGACTGACTGACTGATTTAAGATAATTGAGCGATTGTTAACTAACTGATCACTAGTGAATAATTGTCTAATTATTAACCATACTCAGGGAATCCTGAGACCCTGGGCAAATGGAATCACGGGTGGTGCCCCTCGAAACGAGAAGCTTTGTGAATTAATATTTTCTGAATATTAAAATTCATAATTTGGTATTAATTCTCATAAATTTATTAGATCAAATGTAGTCATGCTACACATGTAATCCCTCAAAAGTGGAGGACCACTCTCTTAGATCCTCAAGAAAAAATGTATGTCTGTTGGGTACATAAGTTGGTCAGATTGTTCTGTCATAAGGTGTGTAGGAACAAGGAATTTGGACCCAAATGCAGTGGTGGCTCCTGCCAAATCTCTCAGGGGGGGGGCAATTATTGCAATGATGGCTAAGGTAACCAGTTCAATGGTCTAAGTCTGCTATAAGACAAGGATTGTTCATTAGGCTGCATAATTTACAGTATTTGTGAACAGCTACATCCTACAAGTTTAGTGTCAATGTCTACAATGAATGAACAGTCCACAGTGATCATAAACAGATGGGTTAACATTTATCAGTTCACCCTCAAAGACACCTTTGGATGTAAAGGCAACTACTTTAGCCTTAATGAAAACAAATCCAGCTGTCACATACATTTTATTTAGGTACAAAAAATCCAGAATGAAGAGCTGTGGCACTGGGGGAATAAATAAAACAGAATAAAACTATTTACAGTGCAGCTAAGGGACAGGCGGGAGTAGAAAACAAGCTTAACTTTCTCAAGTAATACAGTAATGTAATAATGTCACATATACTGTATATGAAGGAGGATCAAACACAGCTAATTTTTAATGCTGAATGAGGTACAGAGGAGCCTAGTATTTATTTTCATTCTTTACATTACACTTATTACACAAGACTAATAAGGTAAGCAGAAAGTTGTAAAAAATCTTGAATGTTCACTTGTTATCCTGTAGTTGCACAGTATTATTAGGGGTGTGGGCTGTGTTAAAAGTATGTACTGTTCTCTGATGCTCTATAATCACACAGTAACAACGAGCTATGTGCTGTTCTCCCATTCTCACTCTGTATTTACACATAAACAAGCAGACATGTAAGGGGAAATATAAAAGGAATTTTTTACTATTGTTTTTGGTTTATTTTCTGTGTTGTTCTCCTACTTCCTCCTTCTTCTTTTTATCCTCCCCTGAGCAGTATGCCAGTGATGGCCCCATCATGCTACCTCCTCTTTCTTCTGTGGTTTTTGACAATAAAAGAAAACAAAAACACATAAAATAATGGTTACCGGTTAAGTGCAGTAAAGTTAACTTTAAATTGACACCACTATCACACATAAAACATGCCTTAATAACAATCACATTTAACATAAGCATAAAATTCAGCTTATTACTAACTATCAAGATTTGGGTTTTATTAGCTTCTATGGCATTTCACACTGCATAAATTAGGCTAGAGGCTAGAAGACATTTCCTCTCCTCATAGCTTAACAAATCACATGTATCAATGGTACTATATCTTACTCACCGCTGGTTAAGTCACTGCATCTCCTGACAAAACACCAAGCTGAATATAAATTTTGTTGAAAGCGCTGCTGATAGTAGGAGAGCAACAAGCTGGTGGCCTGCCGAGTCGTTTTCAGGTGGCAGAAGCGTAGCTCTGCTGTTGGGCGCATGACGTAAACACCCAAGTGCAAGCCCTCCCAGAAGCCATAGAGACTGCATTGCAACGCCCGCAGTTAGAAAAAAACTGCCTTAACATGAAAGTCTATGAGAGCGATCTGGGCAATTTTCAACCAGACTGAAATCGCCCAAAATGGGCAGGACTCTTTGGAACACGACTTGACACTGATTAGACAACGATATTCAGTGGCAAACTGTCTGTCAGAAACAGTCACAGCTAACTAACAGTGCGGTTCCTGGTATGTCGGTGCGTCGCCCGATCGCCCTAATGAACAAACCACCCCTACCCAAATGCATGACATGCTGTGAAAATTTAGATTTCAGTATTTATTAATCACAATGAGAACAACTTACTCCACAGGTGAGACAGGCAGTCCAAACAACAAGTAAAATCCAAAATAGGTACAAGCTGTAATCAAAGTTCAAGGAAATCCGAACACAGGTAGAACAGGAAAACAAGCAGAAACACTCATCAATCAACCAAGTAACAACAGGAAGCAAAGGTTCACAACAGGAAGGATACATTAAAAATTAAACAGGAGCTCAGAAAACCTCAAAACCATTACAAAAATACTGATGAATGGATAATGGATTTGTGCATAAAATGTATGTGTCATACAGCGTTCATATTGCATCAGGCTTCAGAGAGAGAGAAAATGGTTGAGAGATGGAAAAGAGCTTGTCAGTGAGAGGTTCAACCCCTAAACAATCTGTATCTGACCTGTTATTAGAGAGCCAGGAACAGGGACCATTTTACCAGCACCCTTCAATGATTTCCCTTATTTTCCTGCTAAGCACTCGTGCCTAACCAAACAGAATAACTTATCTCTAACAAACAGGTACATCAAGAAAACAGTTGTTACTGTACATACCAAAGTGGACAGCTTATGGCCCAATGGAGAAAAAAAATCAATAGCAGAAAGGAACACAAAGGCATTTCATTTTATCATCCTGGGCAAGCCAAGAAATACATGGGAAAGTCAGCAAATACATTATACAATGCCGCTTGCCCTTGCAGCGCTTCCTATATTTCCTACTTCCACATCAATTTCACAAAGTGTTTATTGCCTTCCCCAGGCCTATTCTCCATATTGCCCCTGTCCTTCTGAAAAGCTCCCTGTCCAAATAACAGAGCTGGGTGGCGTGTTGAAATGGACCCCTGCAGCTTCCCTTTGTCCATCACCTCATTTCTCAAACATTCTTACCGTTACTCCTCAGGAACCACTCAGGCCAATCTCATGGTTTTAATGGGAGTCATTTTGGGAATGGGATAGAAATACATAAGAGAAAGCAGACAAAAAAGGAAAGAGGAGGAAAAGATGGAGACAGACAGAAACTGAAAAAGATAAAAAGAGTGAGCGAGGAAGAAGGAGTTTTAAAGCATGAGAGTCAGGCAGTAATAAAGCAGGGTCACTCTGCAGCCAACATCAATAACAGCAGAGAATATCCACAGACACTTTACAGGGGCTGAATAACTCCTGCTATCTCATAACACACACACACACACACACACACACACACACACACACACACACACACACACACACACACACACACATTCACAACCCTATGGCCCTCTACCACAATATTACAGAGGTCTTTGTAATCTTGTTGACAGCTGACAACTATTTCCAAGCAATGTACACACACACTGACGAACATCACTGTGTAAGTCACAAGGTTATCCATCTGATTTGATTGACATGTTTGTGTCATGACGTGGTGCATAAAATAGATGCTACTGAATACATTGAGTAGCTCCTATTTCTCTTGTACCAAACTTGTTTGAGAGACATTGATATTGAAGGATGAAAGAGTTAAAGGGTCAATATGTAGTGGCCACTAGCGGTGTGTTTTTAAGATTGCAACCAGGCGTGTGCTCGTTCGCGTGCTTGAACCATAGGCTAGAACTCATCAGCAAGCATAATCTGAAACACAACAACTTTCATTTAGGCGGAGGGCATCTTCACAATCCCCGGCGTACATCATCAGTAACTAAAGAAATCATGTTAGTGACACTACAATTATTATACGTCAAGACCCCTGACCCTATAACAGTATTTAGGTGTTGTAACTCCAGATTCTATGAGAATAGGTGGAGCACTCTAAGGCTATCGCTATTGGGTTTACCCCTATGCACACATGCGCAGCACTGAAAAAAACCTTTGTCTATGCCCAGGGGCCTCTATTACGTCGTCATTTGTGTATACACAACGGTGAGACCTGGCCATTGGCTCCCAGAATGCCTTTTCTTCAGCACTGAGAACCAAAAGTCCAGAGAATCCCCTCAACTCGGCGCCTATGTGTAAATGTGCCTAATAGACTCTGTGGTACAAACGTGAAAAACATGTAACTTTGATGAACACCAAGTAGCTGTTCTACTTTGTATAGGCTTCGCCCTCTAAGGCCATCGCTATTGGGTTAGAGGCAAAGCAGGATGAGTCAATGCCTCACTGACCCATACGGTACCACCAAGTACAGACCCACCTGACCAGAACCAATATAATAAGCCACCCAGTCCCTTGCAGCCTCACGGCATTCGTGACGGCATATGTGCATTAACAGACACAGAGCAGGGCGAGCAGCAGCCACTCTCCCCACCGTGGGGGGAGACGCGCCGTGGTCCTATGCAGCAGGACAGTGCGCACATAGGGCAGAGGATGTGGGACGCAGCTTCCTCCTCAGACCTATGGGGAGGAACGAAGAAGCCCGAGGGGGTAATTACTCTCGACCTAAAAGAGCTGGTGATGCTCTTAGGCATAAAAGCAGGATTAAGGCGCAGTCACCCTGGACCCTGAGATACGAATGGGCCAAAGAGAGGGCAGGCAGATCGCTGACCCTATTGGCCTATGTCAGAGCCAAGAGCAAGGCAACTTTAGCCGAAAATAACTTCATGTCTGCCATCTCCAAAGGCTCAAAAGGGACTTTGGTCAAGGCACGTAAAACCACTGCGGAGTGGCAGGCCGTGACACAGGCCTGTGCCTTACACTGAGTGCAGCAGGGCCAAGTGGTGAAAACATGTAGTGGAGTTTAATTTATATGGACTTAGAATGAGCCGAGATTTGACGAAGCAGCAGCGCGAAAAGTCAAGGCAGTAGCTAAAACGCGGAACAGAGTATTATTTATTAGGGTATTCCTGAAGTGGAATAGATTTGACTGACGGCGCTCAGAAATGTGAACAATTCAATTCAATTCAATTCAATTTTATTTATATAGCGCCAAATCACAACAACAGTTATCTCACAGCACTTTTCATAAAAGAGCAGGTCTAGACCATACTCTATGATGTTATTTACAGAAGCCAAACAGTTCCCACCAAGAGCAAGCACTAGGCGACAGAGGCAAGGAAAAACTTCCTTTTAAGAGGCAGAAACCTCGAGCAGAACCACGGCTCAGGGTGGGCGGCCATCTGCCTCGAGGGGGATGAAGGTGAGAGAGAGAGAGAGGGAGAGAGAGAGAGGGCAAGAGAGGAACAGAGAGAAAAAGAGAGGGAAGGAGAAAGAGGGGAGGGCGGCAGCCTACACAATATACACACAGAGGTACAGACAGTAAAGGTGATGTTGCTATAGACTAAATGACTAAATGAAAAATGGTATAGATATGAATAGTAGTGTTAATGATAACAATCGTAATGTTAATGATTTTAATAACAATAATAACAATAGGACTAGTAACAATAGTCGTTGCAGCAGAGGGTGTCGAGCAGGAACACGGGGGCAGCAGGTGACCCGCAGCCACAGATCCAGAGCCAGAAACACCTGCAGAAAGTGATAGGAGGAGAGAGGAGAGGGACGAGAAAGCACAAGACTACCAGAAAGGGGAGAAGTTGTGTTAGTAACATGCAATAATGGGATGAGGTTGCATACAGAGGGAGAGAAGAGGAGAGAGGAGCTCAGTGCATCATAGGAAATCCCCCGGCAGTCTAGGCCTATAGCAGCATAACTAAGGGATGGTTCAGGACTCACCTGAGCCAGCCCTAACTATAAGCTTTATCAAAGAGGAAAGTCTTAAGCCTACTCTTAAATGTGGAGATGGTGTCTTCCTCCTGAACCCAAACTGGAACCTGGTTCCACAGGAGAGGAGCTTGATAGCTGAACGCTCTGGCTCTTAGTCTACTTTTGGAGACTCTAGGAACCACAAGTAACCCTGCATTCTGGGAGCGTAGTGCTCTGGTGGGGTAGTAAGGTACTATGAGCTCTTTAAGATAAGATGGTGCCTGACCATTAAGAGCTTTGTAGGTGAGAAGAATGATTTTAAATTCTATTCTGGATTTTACTGGAAGCCAATGCAGAGAAGCTAAAACAGGAGAAATGTGATCTCTTTTCCTGGTTCCTGTCAGAACACGTGCTGCAGCATTCTGAATCAGCTGAAGAGTCTTAATGGACTTTTTCGAGCAGCCTGATAATAAGGAATTGCAGTCTAGAAGTAACAAATGCATGGACTAATTTTTCTGCATCATTTTTAGACAGGATGTTCCTGATTTTTAACTACATGTCCTGATCAAAGATAACGCCAAGATTCCTCACAGTGGTGCTAGAGGCCAGGGCGATAAAATCAAGGGAACTATATCTTTAGATAATGCATCACGGAGGTGCTTAGGCCCCAGAACAATAACTTCAGTTTTATCTGAGTTTAACATTAGAAAATTACAGGTCATCCAGATTTTAACATCCTGAAGTCACATTTGAAGTTTAGCTAACTGATGAGTTTCATCTGGCTTGATCGATAGATATAACTATAAAGAGTATCATCTGCATAACAATGAAAGTTTATGGAATATTTCCTGATAATATTGCCTAAAGGAAGCATATATATAGTGACGAGGATTGGTCCGAGGAAAGAGCCTTGAGGAACTCCATGACTAACTTTGGCATGCATGGAGGACTCATCGTTAACATGTACAAACTGAAATCGATCTGATAAATAGGACTTAAACCAGCTTAGAGCGGTTCCTTTAATACCAATGAAATTTTCCAGTCTCTGTTATAGGATCTGATGGTCAATGGTATCAAATGCAGCACTAACATCTAATAAAACCAGTACAGAGACAAGTACTTTGTCTGATGCAATAAGGAGGTCGTTTCACCAGTGCTGTCTCTGTGCTATGATGAACTCTAAATCCTGACTGAAAATCCTCAAATAAACTATTGCTCTGTAGAAAGTCACAGAGCTGTTTAGCATCTGCTTTCTCCAGGATCTTAGAGGGATATGGAAGGTTAGATATAGGTCTGTAGTTGGCTAAAACATCCGGATCAAGTTTGGGCTTTATCAGAAGAGGTTTAATTACAGCTACTTTAAAGTACTGTGGTACATAGCCTGTTGATAAAGATAGATTGATCATATCTAGTATAGAAGTGCTGACTAAGGGTAAAACTTCTTTAAGCAACCTAGTCGGGATGGGGTCTAAGAGGCAGGTTGATAGTTTAGATGAAGAAATTTAGTTGGAAAGTTAGTTGGTAAAGGTTGAGGGAGGCAAAACAGTCTAAACATATATCTGGTTTTACAGCTGCTTCTAAGGTTCCTGAGTTTAGAGATAAGTTGGTGCCAGTTAAGGGCAGGTCTTGGTGAATGTTTCTAATAGTTGGAATTTTATCATTAAAGAAGCTCATGAAGTCGTAACTACTAAGAGCTACGGGAATACTTGGCTCAATAGCTGTGACTCTCTGTCAGCCTGGCTACAGTGCTGAAATGAAACCTGGGGTTGTTCATATTTTCCTCTATTAATGACGAGTAGTACGCTGCTCTGGCATTACGGAGGACCTTCCTATAAGTTTTAAGACTATCTTGCCAGTTTGGTGGAACGCCAGTTCCTCTTAAGTTTCCACGATATTTGCTTTAATTTGTGAGTTTCAGTATTATACCATGGAGCTAACCGTCTTTGTTTTATTATTTTCTCCGTTACTTTGTGACTTGATAATGAATTTAGAGCTGATCGAATCACATCCTTAAATTTAGCTACAGCACTATCAGACAGATGTCTTGTATAGAAATTTTTGCCCAATGGCGTGTAGTTCAGCACTACAAACTCAAAAGTTATCAAACAGTGGTCGGATAAAGAGGGATTCTGTGGGAACACCACTAAATGTTCAATTTCAATACCATACACCAAAACAAGGTTGAGGGTGTGGTTAAAACAGTGAGTCGGTTCATTAACACTCTGACAGAAGCCAATGGAATCTAACAGAGAGATGAACGCAGTACTGAAGCTGTCATTCTCAACGTCCACATGAATATTAAAATCCCCTACAATAATAACTTTGTCCGTTTTAAGGACTAAAGTTGACAAAAACTCTGCAAATTCAGATAAGAATTCAGAGTACAGACCAGGTGCTCGGTACACTATAACGAAAAGAATTGGTTGCAGTGATTTCCAACTTGGATGTGAAAGACTAAGAACAAGACTTTCAAATGAGTTATAGTTTAGTTTAGGTTTAGAGCTGATTAGTAGGCTAGAGTTGAAGATAGCTGCAACTCCACCTCCTCGGCCTGTGCCTCGAGGAATGTGAGTATTAATATGACTGGGAGGGGTGGATTCATTTAGGCTAACATGTTCTCCATCACCCAGCCAGGTTTCAGTAAGACAAAATAAATCAATATCATAATCTGATATTAGTTCATTTACTAGTACACCTTTAGAAGAGAGATATCTGATGTTTCAGTCCACATTTAATTTTTCTATTTGTTTGGACTATTGCTCTTGTGATTTTAATTTTTTTGAGGTTTTTATGCACAGCTCCTCTTCTGTTTACCTTTGATTTAAATAATTTCGATGGTCGGGGGGCAGACACCGTCACTATAGGATTTTCACTAAGTAACTCCTGAAATGGAGGAGCAGAGAAGTGTGTTAGACTGCGACTCTGCGTAGGGTTTTGGGTGGGTAACTGCTGAATTAGAAGGGCAGAGAAGTGTGTTAGACTGCAACTCTGCCTCCTGGTCTCAACTCTGGGTTGTCATGGATTTGGTCCACTAATAAACTTGGCCAGATTTCTAGAAATGAGAGCTGCTCCTTCCCAAGTGGGATGGATGCCGTCTCTCCGAATCAGACCAGGTCTTCCCCAGAAAGTCTGCCAATGATCTACAAAGCCCACATCGTTTGCTGGACACCACCTCAACAACCAGCGGCGGAATGACGACATGCGGCCATACATGTCATCACTGGTCAGATTTGGCAGGGGTCCAGAGAAAACTACGGTGTCCGAAATTGTTTTTGTATATGTACACACCGACTCAGCATTAATCTTAGTGACCTCCGATTGGCGTAACCGGGAGTCATTACCGCCGATACAGTCTTACTGTATTTACGTTTATCCTTAGCCAGCAGTTTCAAATAAGACTCAATGTCGCCGCTCTGGCCCCAGGGATGTGGTACAAACGTGAAAAACAAATTGCTTGGAAACATGTAACTTTGTTGAACACCAAGTAACTGACTTGCTCATACCAATAAGCTGTAGTGGCCCGCTGGGTTGTGTGTTTAAAGACAGGCTGAGACCAATACAATCATTCTGAATTAGATATACTGAGCATTACTGCAATACTAGTATTATTGACAACACTGCAATTCTGTTACAGATCCAGTGTAAAATACATTTTTCTTTATAGTTTACATCTAGATAAACTTTGCTTTAGGACTGCTCGGTTATGGCAAAAATCATAATCATGATTACTTAGGTCATAATTGAGATCACTTTAACACAATTATTATTAACGAAATTACTGATTGACATCATGCATTTACTGAACTTTCAAAACTGAATGCTTAATTTCTTTAAATTCTTATGCATTATTACGTGCACACACAGAGTGGAGCAGGTGTCAGGTGAACTACTCGAGTTGACGACAACTCGTTGAATTACATATCGCTGAAATTCAACCGTGGTGATGCAAGTGACTTAAAGGAACGGTGAGAAATGAATAAATCCGGTGATACGCTTGAAGACGCGGACACAGTGAGCACTTTAGAAGCACGGACCAGGTCAAGCAAGGCTTCCAACAACTGCTTTAGTAGAAGTATAAAAATGTCACTTGTTAAGCAACACTCAGAGTAGCGGGAACCTTCTGCTCAGCTCGATCCTCTACAGATCTAATCAATAAATTTCTTTTTCATTAGTGTTTTTAAATTGACTGCACATAGGCAGTTTACCCTTTGCCTGTGATGATTTTTAAGTGTAACTTGCATGCCATGTGTGCCATGGTTGAATGTGCATTTAAATGCTACTTAGTAGTTTTGACATCCTTATTTAATTGTCCTTCGAGAACTATGACCTGGATGAGTAGTTTAACAACAGCCAGACGCAATGACATCCTGGAGTGATCCTATTGTTACCCTGAGTTTGCCAACCAGTGGAGACCTTGCACAGAAGTACTGGACAGATTTGAAATGCCATTTAAATTAAATTAAATTAATTTCAATAAATCAACAGGATAAAATGATGTTCATCAATAAATAGCTCCATCATGTAACTCTCCCTAAGTGCTGGTTTGAATAGTCAATATTTGTCTTGTTTATGGGGAGTGCTATCACATACTGTCTGGACTGGTCCCACAGATGTTTCTCGCTCAAATGCGTGAGTTTAATTTCGCATAAAAACACATTTCCACACGCAACGCTGTCATTTTTCTGAGGTACACTTTATAAACACCGTGGCCCGTCGGCGTTTATCAAACGTAATAAATAGTTGTATTTCACTCAACATTGTTCAGTCACAGTCTGGCAAGAAACCAAGACCCAGACAGACAATAGCTGCGCTGCTCAGCTGGTTAGCAGGACAGATAGACAGAGATTCACTGCAGCACTGCAGCACATAAGGCTAAGTGTGATCTACATCAGACTTGTTTACCTGACTGCTGTTCCCGCACTTCACTCTCATTGAGTTTTTCTCTTCTCGTGCCTAGAAGGATAGTCCCTCTTCATGCTCTCATCAAAGCTGTAGCCTAAACATTCGCGTTAACCTTTGACAGAAAAGTGAGGTGGGATCTCCAGCTCTGCGCTGGACTAGTCACAGCATATGCCAGTGTCGCATCAGTTGGCTGAAGTAGATTCATGCTGAATCGGCTTTATCAGTTAACATTTGGTTTTCAGTGCTGCTCCACTCAGGTGCGCTGCATAGGCTACTCATAACAATGTGAAGAGGTCTCCACAGAATGTAATGGAGTAAAAAGTTGATATTTGGCTTTGAAATGTAGTGAAGTGATAGTAAAAAGTTGCAACAACTAAAAATACTCAAGTAAAGGACAGACACCGAAAAAAACTACTTAAGTACAGTAACAAAGCATTTGTATTATTTGTATTTGTACTTTCCACCACAGCACATACACCCACCCACCCACACACACACACACACACACACACACACACATAGGCTTTTTGCTTTTGTCTTTGGTTTAGATTAGTAGTGATTTATTTGCTGAAGTTAAATAAATCATATTATAATTTTAAGCCTGTGGTTATCTGTGCATGATATTGTAGCAACAGTTGGTTACCAAAGCAGTGTAGGGATTCACACCTTCCTTGTCATTCCCCATTTATGTAATAGTGTTTTATTACTGCCATTCATAGGTGAACACAGCATGTTTGTAACGTTCAATGTGACAGGAGGAAAATTGGATATTTGACGCTGCTCCCCGATCACCAGTCATGGCTGAAAACCGGCCTATTCCAGTCCCCAGCCGTAGTGGGTGACTTATGCCAACTATCCAACAAGCTATAAAACAAGCCACCAAATAAGCTAGGTAATGTTATAAGAGCTAACATAGCGGACTCATGGAAAAATACATTGGTTATCATAATTTTTTGTCATAATTATTTAATGATTCAGCATCATCTATGTTAAAGAGAAAATAATCAATTCATCTGATGCGAATTAAATATCCTTGCCAGCCTACTAATGTTTCTGGAGTTCCACAACTACTAAAGAGATTCAAACTTTGTCCTCCCACCAGACAATACACTATTTCCTCAGTGGCAAAGCTGCTGGGCCAGATGACTGTGACATCGACTTTTACAAAGCTTACTCTGACAAGGTTGCCTCCATCTGCCAACATCTCCCTGATATTGAAAAAAGATAAGGATGAGACCGACCCAGCCTCATATCACCCCGTTGCCCACCTCGGCTGTGATCTATAATGGCAGCCCAAACATATTGATGTGAGGATTTGTGTAACCCTTGGACTCAGAGAGACTCATGTGTGATGTGATGCTGAATACATAACTTAACATAAACGTAACAGTCAAAGCATCTCTGTTCTCTGTACTATCCAGAATTCAGGGACAACGCATCTCTGGTAGATAATATGCTTGACCCTGAAGCTTGATAAATAACAGGCTCACTCAGCTCTCCTCACTTATTTGAACATACATGTATGTGTGTTGCTGTGAGTCCACCTGCAGAGGACTGAATAAAATTCTCAGAAACACAAGTGCTTGCCTCAGGTTTTATTTAAAAACAAGAATTGCCATCACAGATCGTAAGGGATTTTAGTAAAATACCTGCCAACAGACTTAATAGGTGTATTTTATGTATAATGCATCACAATCAAACTTGATTTGTTCCAGGAAGATTATAAATTTTAATGTGATGTTACCTTAATGTGGTGTGTGAATGTAATGTACTTCAAAAACGACAGAAGCTTCTTAACAGTGATAAAGGAGTTTGGCTTGGGCAATAATTTGCCTCATAGGTCGGAATGTTATATCCCTGTCCGAAGGCTTCAGTTATTACCAACTATGATAAATCACCTACTTTCTTGTTACAACGCTCCTGACAACAGGGTTGCCCTTTGAGTCCTTACTATTTGCGATAGCTGTGGAACCTGTTGCTATTAGCATAAGAAATCATCTCTCTGACATCTCTCTCCCTGTTAATCTTAGGTAAGATTGATCACTGCATCTCGCTCTACACAGATGAGGTGGTTCTGTTCTTCTCCTGCCCTGAGTAATCCCTGCCTCCCCTGTTAGAACTCATTTGGTGAACTCTCTGGCTATACCATAAACTGGGACAAATAAGGTATCAAACAAGGAAACCTCTCTCTTTGCACTCCTGTTTGCTATAACCTTTCACAACCCTTTCACTCCTTGACTCACTGATAATACGTAACAAAATTTATAGTAAACTTGTCACTGATCGATCGCTGCGTTCCATCACAACGCTTTTGTGGCGCAGCAGTGATCAGCTGATTTCACTCACAGAGCCTCTGGCTGCAGCTGCGGCTGTTTCAGGTGTAGTTGGTTTGATTGACTGGACGTGCAGATTCTCTTTTCCTCTGTTTGTGAGTCTTTAGTGTAGTTAAGTGATTTGTTTAAACAGACTCCTTACTCGTTTTGTACTTGTGAATACATAAAAAATTACCTTAAATTCGTTTCCCCAACAATAGTAAGTGTGCGTATGGAGAAGGGTTATAGCCAAAGGACCTGAGAGAGGGAGAGAGGAGGAATCATAAATGAGAGAGAGGGATTCTCAATCTTTCCACCTGAGACATTAATTCCCTACTGTGTGTGTGTAAGAGAAAGAGAGAGAAAGAGCATGTGTGAGTAAGGCAGGCAGGAGACAGAATGACAGAACACTACTGGAGTGTGATGCCATGAAAGAGAAGGCACATGGGTCATTTTGATGGTTATTTCTGAACATCACCATAAGGCATGTGTCAGATGGACTATTAGGCCAGAGCATATGCGCAAACATGCACCCACGCACACATCAGCATTCTCACAGACACACATCGGGTGTGTAAATGGCCCATGCTATGCAGTTCTGTCCTGTTGGGTCTTCTTAAGTGGGTGATTATGTGTAAATGGTCATGTAATGACGTGTTGCCTTTCACTAATGTCCCCATCAAATGTTCATGGCTTCGACGGAGCTGTGTCCCCAAAGACACCATAATGGACACTCTAAGCTTGCATCGCTCCTTGGGAACAGAAGGGTAATGTGGATGAGCAGCAGTAGGAGGTGAATCATCATGCTGGGTAAGCTGTCATCTTTGGTATGCCTAAATCTGAATCAGCCAGGGGATTTATAAAGTGAATGGATGTGCTGTTTGGATTCCAGTTTTGGACCAGTTTTACTGGCCATCAAGTTTGCTGAAGCTGAAATATCCAGTAGGATCACCTGTAGTAGATGTGTGTACCTGTCATCCAAATTTAGTTGCAACGTCACTGTACCTTGAAGATGAGTTATAGCAATTTATTTCAAAGAGACCAGACCAAAATTTGACAACCAATTATAGAATTGGTTGTCAAACTCTATGGCCTAACAAAAAGATTTAAACCTTTGACCACATGGTGACAACTGAGCTAAACAGAAGAGTGCAGATCTCGGCCAGGTGTGTCTTGCAGGTGGTGGGGAGTGCAGGGCCGGCTGTGTGTCCAATGTGTATGTATGAGAGTAGTGAAATGAAGGGGAGTTTTTTTGTATATTATAGTAAGTTTTGTCATATAGATATATGCAAAGTGTAGAGAGGTCGCATGCCTCTGGATTCGAACCAGGGTCTCTCACACCAAAGTCATGTCTTATCCGCTGCTCCATAACTGAGTGCCCTAGGTTTGCCTAACTGTAAACTTAATGTGAAAGGAAACAATAAACAAGACTTAGAACTTCTGACTTTTAACATTGTTTTTTTTATTTAGAACAATTCGTAATTTATTTAGAATGTGTTGTTGTTATGCATTACACAAAATAAAATCCCTCCTTAAGAGTTGAATCTCACTCAGATGTCCCTCCCGGCTCCATAACAGTCAAGATGGCAGCGAACATGACAAGAACAGGGGTTTATTCCTCCCGTATCATGGATCATAACATATTGGGTATGGAATTATTTTGCAAATGCACACCAAACTTTTCTATAGATGTCAGTTATTGAGCCACAAAAAGTCAAAAGCAAAACCTTCATTAGCTGCGGTAGCAATAAAGCATTCAGACCAGCACGTCATGTGGCTTGGCATGACAGAAGTCATTTGCAACTCATCCATAATTTAAAGTTTGGCCTGAATAACCAGTCTTGGGCAAGTACGTGGAAAATGTAGTGAGCTAAGCTACTAGCTATTCTACAATAAATGAAGCTTCACTAAACAGAAGCTACCCCCCAGTGAAATGTAGCAAGCTAAGCTACAGCAACATGGCAAAAGTAGCTTAGTTACATCTAAGCTACTTATAATTTTTTTTATATTTTATAGTTTGGTATATATATATATATATATATATATATATATATATATATATATATATATATATATACACATACACACACACACACACACACACCCACACACACAGTATAGGCCTAGTTTGAGTTTGAACTATCTTCATTCCACAGTAACAACAAAAGAAAGACTAAAAACCTGCTCCAAACAGTGTGTGTGTGCGAGAGAGCTAAATCAGACACACAGAAACTGTCCCACTTACTGCCATATAATTGCAGCTAAATGTATTTCCTCATGCAACAAACGGAGAACCATTATTGTTTGTATAAAGTAACTTAATTATCACATTATTAATTAATTATATATTTTTTATTGTTTATATGTGAATTTGTGCTCTGGCAACTTTGCAATCTAAACAACCTAAACATTCATGGCAATGGGCGAGAAAGAGAGAGAGAAAGAGAGAGAGAAAGAGAGAGATCCCATCTCATGGAAACAAGTTTCTGTCTCTACACATCAAAGTTTCACTGTCCTCACTGTCCAGGCTGGACCCTGATCCTTCTCACAAGAGCTCTTACAATAACTATCACAATAGAAAGTAAACTCAATCGCGTGTGTCTTTATTCCCCTGCAGCAAAGTCGCAGACATCAGCCCAAGGATCGGTATGTGATTTCACCGTGGTGGCGTCACTCACTGATCCTTCAGAAATGCTGGAGAAAATGTAGCGCGTGTGGAAGCTACCGCGCTGCTCGGCCAATAAAAGAGCTTCGTTACTGAAAAGCTATTTGATTCAGAAAATAGCGACGCTACCACCAAGCACTGAGAAATGTAGTTAAACTAGTAACAGCGCAACTTGTAGCTACTGCCCAACACTGTGAATAACAGATGTATGAGTCACCCTTGGCGTATTTCCCACAGCTTCGCCACACTACCTGTTGGTGTTTGATCATCAGCTGTGCCGCAAAGATAATATACAACACCAAGATTACCAATTTGCTCATCTGATCACCGTCATTGCTTATGTGTGGATGGGTGGTGAAGTGGATGATCTTATCATTACAGCAAAAACTTTACTCAGTATGGTGGTTAAATCACTGAACAGCACCAGATCTGCCTCAATCATCTGCATTTGGGCCCTACTCCCATATTCCTGTTACCCTGCTTGCACCAGTTGTGACAATGTCACACTATTTAAATTTTCTTCAAATGCTAAGTAAGGAAATAAATCTTTTTCTACCAGGAGAGAGTTAGATGGAGGATGCCTAAAAATGAGAAACACACAACCAACTAGCTCCACCAATCAAATGGCCATGGCAAACTCAGGGCAAAAAAGGTCACAAAGCACTCTTTGTGGCTCACAAAGTTTAATACTGCTTTAAGACACCAAAATCCATTTAATAATTTTAATTTATAACTGCAGGTTAATTGGAAGTGAACAACTTATAACACTTTATTAATGTTTTATTATGTCATGAAGTCTGCAGTTATAAATGTTAGTAGATAATTAAAACATGGTCAGACTGATGATGTCATCGGGGACATATTTACAACACACAGCCTGAGTCTCGAACTCAGAGCAAGGAGCTTGAAAGATGTGGATGTTTACCAGTCAAGGAAGGTGTAATGAAAAGATGCTGTAAATCATTTTGTTTTGTGAAGCTTAGTCCTACCTGAGGGACTAAAATTCAGGACATCTAACTCTCTAACTTAATGGCAGTACAATACTGCATAAATTGCTGAAGCACCCCTTTTAATAGTCCATTGCATTTTGAATTAAACCCTATGTGTGTCCTGTCCAACTCCCCTTAAAACAGCATCCAGTGACTTTTTTGGTCATTTAGTGGCAACACAACAAGCTATGAACACAACACTGACATTTTATCACATTTGAAGTTGGTATGGCTTGCATGCTATTTTATTGCTGGGTCAGTTTACAATGGATTTATCAGAGCTTTTATACTGAAAACAGCTGCTGATGATGACAAAGAGCTATGAGGCTGAACCACAACAGTAATGTTGAAGGTCGTAAAACCAAAACAATGAGCTAAAAGAGGCTTAAAAGCTCTGAAGAGCTGAGGGGAACTTCAGACAATTCTGTTCATACGTTCATACTTATGTCTGCTTAGAACAAAGTATTTTCACTGATTTAAAACTTTAGCAACCATCTTCTACTGTTACAGATACATAAATCTGATATTGTAGAGGTTTTTAGGTCTGCCTCCTCTAACTCAAGCCATACAAATAGCACAGGTTTTCAGAGGCAGGTGTTATAACTCCTGATCATTTTTGACACCAAAACTGCACTGCACCACTTGATCCTTGCTGACACATCTCCTACTGTGCCTGTCCTCCCACATCAGCACAGTTAGGTTGACAGTGAGTCACCAAGATATCAACTAAGGCAAGAAAACACCTGTCTTCAAAAATACACCACCGCTGATGCATAACTTCCTCTATTTGTCTTAATGAATGTTAGAGGAAAGACTGACAGGATAAGATGATAAAACATGGTCCATCTCTACGTTTCTTCCTATGTACTTTATGTTGACTGATAGAGAGATCAAGTTAATACTTTTTCTGAACAAATCTCTTGCATCATCAGTTGCAAATGTCATAATACAATGATGCAAAATAAATCAGGAACATGCTTTCCATGAAGAGGCTTTTCACTTTACTCTCAGTGAGAGCCGCATTCATGAATATGTATAATGAAGTTGTCGCATTTCACTTCCTATTTCTTTCCTAAAAAAAAAAGAAATATTACCGGAACCTTCATTTCTATCAAAATGTGATTTCTTTATTGTTTAAAAGTGGCTTTTCAAACATTGTCGAATGAAAGCTAAAACCTTGTGGTCTCAAACACGGCTAACCTTGTACTCATTCTCAGAAATAAATTTTTTTTCCTGAAGGAATTCAGAAGACTCGGCCTTCATCTCTCTGGGACTTCATTATCAAGCACGACTTTTATGCTTGTTAAGGAGGGTTGACTGTCATGTGTAGTGTTATTCAAATTGTAATAAGGCTTTTTAGAATTTGAATTCTCCCCTCCTGCCTCTCTCTTTATCTTCTGTCTGTGTGTCTCATTTACAGACATCCCTCCATCCTCTTTCTCTCTCCTAGGCTCAGGTATTCCTAACATCAGCAGCACCTGGTCATCTTTAATTATGACCTCAGCTCTGATCAGGCTCTAAAGGCCTGAAAGAGGAAGAAGGAGGAGGATCTCTGGAGAGACGTGCTGCAATTCTATCTGCTCCTCCTCTCTCTTACATAACTTTTCTCTTCTTTCTTTTCTTCCTTCAGTCACTTACAAATGTGAATCAGTGAAGTGGTTTCTGTTTTCCCTGCATGACATTTCAAACACCACCTTTATAGAACTTGGTTATCATTTAATCTTTTCAGAATTACACTTATGGGTCTTGTCAGTCAATTACACCTCAAAATTAAAAATGTTCAGAAAGAGCTCGATATTAGAATTAAAGAAAACTGTGGTTACATTTTGTTGGAAGACTGAAATAAAGACTCATTTGAAATGTCATATTTCTGGACCATGCAGGGCATTAAGTCAAAATTTGTTCTACATGTAGATTTTATATCCAAATTCACTGAAAATTTTATCCAAATTTTTAGAAAATCTGCAAAAGAAAATGTGAATTAATGCCATCCACTAATTAAGCTTACCGTACCTTCAGTCAAGAACACTGATTATCTTCCTACTTATTCCATTCATTATTTACTCTCTCTCTCTCTGTGTTCGTGCTTCCAACTCAATCAGCTGACTGAGAGAATTCTCTCTTTCGGTTAAACTAATCGGATTTTGCCTCAACCAATAATCTTGTTTCTTTCTCTGCTGCTGTCACCTGTCATTTTAGTGTCAGACTGATGCAACCCTCCCCGAACAGTTCCTTTATCGCATGCCATGTGATCAGTTGTATGAAGAAGGCCCAAATCTTTGATTCTTCTTTATTGTGTGATCAGTGAGCTGGGCTCGTAAGCACAGAGCGTGGGTTGTGTCGGGTCTGTGTGTGTCTGTGTGTGAAGCTCTATATTTGGTTTTCTTGGCAAATTAGCCAGTGTCATCTGTATACACTTCACAAGCAGAAAATTACATCTCCACACCCACTCAAGAAAGTAAAGCAATTAGTAACTCATCACCAGAAATGAAGTAAAGTATGATGTGTATGTGGGAAGATGTGAATAAAAATAGACTGATCGCAACAAATGTAGCAGCTGGATATACGATGAGTTCTTGTAAAATATGATTCTGACAAGTACACTAAGTTATACAATTAATTCAGAGTTTTTCTGTGGGAAAACATCTTTTCAGTAGACGAACTAGAACTAAATATGTTGCAGTCAAACAAATGGGCTGAGAATCTACAATTATTACCAGTGTTTAAACCTTTAAATCGGTGCACGGTTAGCTCAATTGGTAGAGTGCGTCCCACGTACAAAAGCCTACAGAGTACTTGCTGCAGCGGCCTGGGTTTGAATCCAGCCTGTGGACCTTCGTTGCGTGACGCATACCGGGACGGGTATGTACATAGGGTGCCCAGCTTCTGGACTTCTTGAATGAGCAATGAGAAACGGGAAAGAGAGTCAGTGATGATGTTGGAATGACCAGAAACATGCGCTGCGTGTAGAATAATTGGTGAGTGCCAGTTTAGGCAGCACATGAACGCCATGATGGAATACTGATTCCATGATTGGAAGACTGAAATAAAGACTCTTTGACGGTGTTCAGTCAGTATGCTCTCTATGAAGCAGCAGTAGATGGACAAAAGCAATTTTTTGTGGGGTGGTTCTTCCTGAGGATCCTCAGGAAGTAAAGTATCTGCTGTGCCTTCTCTACCAATGCTGCGTTTGTGCTCCAGGTTAGGTCCTCCTCCATGTCCCCCTCCTGCAAAAGCCATTCAATGAATTTACCAGGGTTGCCACCTAAAAGTTGATTAAACTGTAAACCAAGTTTTAATTAATCAGTTAGTCTCAGAAAAATCCCAACAACCTCAATCTTTATACGGGAGCTGCCCCTTGTTGTTGCAGCGTAAACTGAACTAACCACAAGTATAAAGTAGATTTGTGCAGCAAACAATTGAGTGGCTTGAAACAATTTTGCTCTAAATGCACCATCAGGCATAATGAAAATAACAGCATTTAGTGCATGTAAAGCATCACTGCCTAACAGGCTCACTGGAGAGAATTTCAAAGAGACAGCTCTATAGAATGAGATTTAATATCAGCTTGAGCAGGTTTTGAAACAGGCTGTATCAATGGAATCCCAGCTACACCCATCGTCATAACATGCTTTGACAAAGGTTTGCAAGTTTTTGCAATTAACAATGTTAACAGCAACATCTTCACTAGATCCTCTCTTAGTGAGTTAGACAGTTTCATTTTAGAGGCACGCCTCACAGAGGAACTGCATTATTACATTACACATTATTTTGATTTCCGATACACTATGATGAGGGGGGAGTGCTGGAAATTGCAGCATAGTTTTAGTGTCAAGTAAAAGCTTCTGAGTCTTTATCTCTTCTCTTGGCTAAGTGTGTGCGTTGGTTTGCGACCTGATTGGACCAAGGCCGTGCGTGTGACTGTTTCTTCATACCCCTATCTATAGATAGTTGCTATATGACTTTTTATTGGGAGTGGATTACATCTATCCAGTGTTGGAGGAAGTATTCAGATCATAGAAGTAAAATACCACACTATAAAAGTATTATAGGTAAAATCTCTGCATTGAAACTGTTACTTAAGTAAAAGAACCAAAGTATAATCAGGAAAATGTACTTAAAGTATTAGACATACTGATTATTGTCTTTAACATTTATCTATTCAGCACCACAAGCTAAATTCAGTAGCATGTACACATTTGGCGCACAGCTCATTGTAGAAAACTGTAGGTCTATTCAATAAATAGGTGCAATTTGTATCATGTCAGTGAACATCATGTACATCCACACTCAGGGATGGAAATTAAAGAGGTCATATTATGCTCATTTTCAGGTTTATAGTCTTATTTAGAGGTTGTACCAGAACAGGTTTACATGGTTTCATTTTCAAAAAACACCATATTTTTTGTCATACTGCACATTGCTGCAGCTCCTCTTTTCACCCTGTGTACTGAACACTTCGTTTTAGCTATGGAGTGATACATCTTATTTCTACAAGATCTTTGTTGGGAGTTGCACATGTGCAGTACCTAGATAAGGACTACTAGCCAATCAGAAGCAGAGAAGGGCAGGTAGTGAGAAGTCGGTAAACACGGCTTCGGTTCAGCTGTATATGTTTCCCATACCAGTTTAGCAACATGCACTGGAGCAAGAGTTTCAGAGTGGTGAGTTATTAATCTGTAACAAAAGTATCTTTCATCCATAAAGTTTTAACTGAGCTCTTTCTCTACATCACAGTAACAACTTTATGTCCACTGACTGCCTGGAGAGTAGCTAGTGTGAGGAGAGGCAGCAGGCGGACGTCTTGTCACTGTGTGCTGCAGTGTTTTTGCACCGGAGTTTTTGAGGGAGTGACGGACTAGCTGCATTGGGACCATTATGATGCGTGATTCTTCTGACGTATAGAGATATATATATAAAGATATATAACTCCATAAAGGAGAGGGAAAAAGCCAAAAAGCATAATATGACCTCTTTAACACCAAATGGGGGTAGATTTTCCGTTGCCAGCTAAATAACCCGCCACATTTGCAGGTAAATGTATTTGGTACGATATCGCCATATATCTTTCTGACGGTATCTAACAGTTTATTGGTTGTTGTTTATGTTTATTTCAGGTTACTTGTGTTTGATTGATTGATTGTTTGATCTCCTGTATTTTACCATTCTCTCCCGGTGTCCTCCAATTAAAATATTTCCTCGTAAATCTCCCATATTTTTAACATTTATATAAAAAAAAAAACCCTGCTGTTTGTTATGTTTGTACAAGAAGAAGAAGAAAAGTAGCGTGTTGCTAAACAGAGTATTTCACATGCATTTGCCCCTAAAATAGATTCGTGCGAAACAGAAAAATTATTTATGATGGGCAAGTAAAAACTACATTCTAATGTTATTTTTGTGCATGAATGGTTATGATTTTTTTTTTGTTAGTACTTATATAAACTGCAGACACAAAGGAGGCTGAAACACAACATAAAAAAATTATTAATTGATGAGGAGGTTCAGGTTGAATGATTAATAAGCATCTTGTAAGTTTATAAAACAATTTACTGTTATGTCTTAAGTACATTTAATAGCAATAAAATATATTGCTTCAAATTTCAATCTGGTGTCTTCTTTAAGTTTGTATTCGACAGAATAACTTATTATCTCAATTAAAAGTTCAGAAACAAATATACATGACATAAAAAGGCAAGTTATTATTTTTTCATCTACCAGACTTGAAGACTTGACATTTTTCGCTCTGACAGTCCCATGGCAGGCGAGCCAAAAAGTTCCTTTCCACCCCTGCTACTTCCTCATCTCATTTTTCTTCTTTGCTTCTATCTTCTTCCTTACTCTCATTTTATTAATACTAAAGACATAGAATGTGTAACTACACTGGCTGTGGTGGGTTCTGGTTTCTAGAGCATTGCAGTATATTCTACATTTGGCCATTGACATACATGTAGTTGTGGATATAAACCAGAGATTTTGTTTTCGTCAATATAAAACCACTCACAATTCATTCATCCACAGATTAACTTTTGTATTAACTTTGCAAATCTGGGATGAAGCTGTGAATCAGCCTAAGACACTACATTCAGCGCAACTGGGGACTTTCAGTAATTACAAAATTGTGAAATAAATCACTGTGGCTAACTGTGAGTTCCTCACTGTTCACAACATTTTCAGTATCCTGTTTCAGTATGTTACTAATTAGTAATGTGCCAGAAGCAGGGTGAAAATTCTTCCAGGAGCTCCTCTAATACAATTTTGTGTCTAAGCAGTTTATTATACAATTCAATTTTTCATACTCAGATAGTACTATTTTTTCTTTGATCCCGTCAAACAGCACACAGGTTGAGACAAAAGCAAAAGAAAAAGAAATACTTCTTGTACTTACCCATGTCCTGCTGTCGTGGGATCCTGTTGACAACACCAATTTGATGAATAAGGAAACATTCTCTGGTCAGCCTTTGTTGTCTAAAATTAATGTATTTACCAACATTCTGGTACCAGGAAACACACTCCACACATCAGAGGCAGCATATAATCTGTTTACTCATCCTGGTCCCCACCAGTTTAGTTATAGAAAAGCTGCATTTAGAACTAGGTCATAAAAAGGGGCGTTAATGGCTTTTCTTAGCTATCTTGTCTTCTTTCTAAACAGAAGATTCTAGTCAGAACCAATTTCAACAAGCATATCTGAAGAAATTTAGACACCCCAAGGTCTTCTAATCTTTATGACAGGACAGTCTGAAACTTCTCTCACCTCAAAGGTTGAAATGCCACTGGAACCCATGTTTTGTCTGATGGAAAAAGAGCTATTCCTAAATTTTCCCCAGTAAAGTTATCCACTTAATTCAGTGGCCATTTCAGAAGCCTGTTACTAGCACAAATACCACTTAAAAAAATAAATGCTTAGTCTGAAACCCAGATAAACTGGCAAGGTTTCAGCATGAAAAGAAAATCATGTGATGGGTCCTCCTTTAAATAAAGTATTTTAAAATAATTTACCACTATAATGTACTACATCAGCATTCTATTGTTACTTCATGTTTCATGCACTCAGCATATGCTCATCATGAGTGTGCATATACAGTATCTGTGCTGACTGTAACTAGTACACATGCATAAGTGTGTAATGGTGAGTGCTTTTTTTGTGTTGGCTGTGTTAGTATGTGGCTCTGGCAGCCTTCCGGGGATGAACTGCCACCTGTGCGAATTTTCCAGCCATATGGGTTTTGGTGTAGCTCGATCATCGGGCCAGCAAGTTCAGGTTAAGAAGAGTTGCAGTAAAAGCCAGAGATTAATTGGAACCGGGGAGTGTGTGAGCCATCTGCTCAATCTGTCTGTCTGTCTGTAACTACCATCCCCACCCCCTCCGTCCAGCTGCTGAAGAAAAGAGAAGCAGACAATGCAGATGGTCCTACGAAAGGGATTTGCAATATTCCATAATAGACTTGAAGCCTTGACATTTTTCACTCTGACAGAACTCAGAACTGACTGGGGGGAGGCACATTGGCTCAGTGGTTATTTCTATCACTGCCTCTAAGGTGTAATTTACTGCTAATAAAAAAAAGTAGTCCAAAAACATGGGCCTAAAGATGTGTGTACATGTTCGTACATACTGACACTCTGCAGAATCTATTTATCCAAATTGGTCAATGTTATCAAGTGAGAAATGTCCCTACAGAAATGGACTATTTATGATTCAAGTCAAGTTGTTGCTGTACGCCATAGAGCTCCATTGTTGTCCAAAAACTATTAAAAACACATCACACTGTAGCACTGGGTGACACGTTTTGTCATTACCATGACCACACACATTGTGGTTTAGTTTGACTTGGTCCCACATACACCGTCCTGCTGCCTCAGAGTACCAAATCTGGATTAATCCACCACTGAAAATAATTTAAATTTAGTTTAAAGTTTCCTCCTTTTAGAGTAACACTCTCTACAAACTACACTTTCCAGCGAATTACTGAGCCTTTTCAAAATTATAACTAGATATGTAATAATAATGTACGTCTTAAGTAGGAACCAATGGGCTTTGAGCTGAGCGCCACAGACACAACCTCTGCTGTCTGTTCCTTGCATATTAGGACCCCCAGACCCCCCTCTTAAATTAAACAAAAAAAAATTATTATTAGTAGTAATGATACAAATCATAATAAATGTATTTATATGGCCTATGATTTTTAATAATTTAAATGTAGCTAAAATATATTGTTGTCTTGTTGTCATGGCCCCACTATTGCGCAGTGTCAAGTCTCATGGGCTATGAATTTTGTCAAACCCCTAATCTAAGCCCTTAAAAGCAAGGATGGTGTATTGGTGAAGGATGTCCGACCGATTTTGGTGGGCCGCCTGGGCCAAAGATGCCAGGGCCGATTTTTTGTCCCAATCCAGCCCTGGCGCTCTGCGACCTCGGCAAACGTCAGGCTGTGATCAGGGGTAAATCAGCAGTCGATCGGTGGTCGCCAGTCGTTATGTGTGAACTACACAACGACGCATCAAAATGGCTCCACGACATATTTCTAACACATCGCTGGCGTCTGCCAAATACCTAGCATGCCAAATATCTGAAGTCGGCCGACTCAACATCCACATCCAGCCAATGAGAGCAGGCAGCTGGCGGAGCAGGCAGCTACTTTTTCACTGCAAAACACTTTATACTCACCTCCAGCTCTCTCTGTAGCTCAGACAATCCCTGCTACCTGAGTGTGCGAATCCATTCTTTCACCTGGATTCTTTGTCTTTATAATTGGTATCTTTATAAAAACTAACAACAGCTGTTTCGTGTGTAGGTTTGCGCACTACACGAGCTAACAGCCGCTGTTAGCTCGTGTAGTGCGCAAACCTAGTGTGTGAGCTCCTGTCACCGATCAGTCACGTAGTGTGAACGCCACAACGACTTCAAGACTCCCGTCACAAGAAGGCAAGTTGTGCAGTCTGAACAGCATGGCCATCGGCCGACGCTGAAAGTCGTGTCGTCTGCACAAGGCTTAAGAGAGAGGCAGACAACACAAACACATTGTTGGTTTGAGTCTCAATAAAAATGCAAGTACTTATGGCCTTGTCCCATTACAATTAATATACTGTAATAGCTCTGTGATAAAAGACTCGCAATGCTTACATCTGTTCATATTAGTGAAAACCGTTAACAGTTAAAGTAATAGAATGAAGAGACTTTGTTTTTATGACTTAAATTGCAGTTATTTAATTATAGCAATAAATTATACATTTTTGATGGGAATATAAAGGAGAGTGCTGTGAGTCGCACGTTATGGTACAAAAATCAGTCATCAGCCAGAGTAGAAGGGGATAACTGCTGTCACCGAGGTGGATGCCATCTGAAGCGATCGGCTGGTACAGATTACTTTCCTTCAAATTACGGGCATATTGGACAGAGTCAGGCCATCGCAAAACACAACTGGTGATTATTAGGTCAGCAATTCCAACAAACTGTACATTGATGTCTTGGCTTGTATCTTTTCCTTCAATGTCTGAGACAGTGCACAACTGAGACAATTGCAAACAAAAATCCTGTTTACAGAACCCAATTAAGTTCTTCACAGTTGGCCTGGCTTACTGTCACACCTAATTTCAATTGTGCTGGCATAATATAAACATTTAAATTTGCCATAGATTGGAAAACAATGGACAGTTTGAACATTAAAGCATGTAGACATTTTCTAGTAGAAACTAAATAGTATGAACCTGAAAATGAGCATTCTACCTATTCCCCAACCAGCAGGCAAAATAGAGGCCCAAAGTGCAAGGGAACAATCTTCCGTAGTGCTGAGACACATGCATTACTGGAGGGTGTGCATCTTAATTATCAGTGCTTGTTTGAAACTTTCAGAGGCCCTTGGAATCATGGGTGTACAGTATGAACAGGAGGGGGCTGAGCACACAGCCTTAGGGGGCTCCGGTGTTAAGCACTATATAATGGAAGAGATGTCACCGTCAATCCAATCTCTGTGAGGTCTGTTTTTTAGGAAGTCCAATATCCAGTTGCAGAATGTGGTACTTGTGGTACAAACAGCATACTGATGTAAGTGTTGTTTTTCTCAAGGTGTGTGAGGGCTGATTGGAGGGCAGTGGAGATGGTATCCTCTGTGGATCTGTTGGTTCTGAATGCAAACTGGTGAGGGTCCAGCTGGCTGGGATGCTGTTCTTTATGTGCTGAAGAACCAGTTTCTCAAAGCACTTCATCAGTATGGGGGTGAGTGCAACAGGGTGGTAGTCGTTCAGACTAGACACCGGAGACTTTTTAGGTACAGGAATGATGGTGGCTGTCTTGAAGCAGGTGGGAACCCTCTCTGGGGCAGTGAGATGTTGAAAATGTCAGTAATAAGATCTACTAGCTGATTGGCACAGGTTTTTAGTACATGGCCAAGGATGTTATCAGGCCCAGCAGCTTTACTCATATTCACTCTCAGCAGGATTCTTCTCACATCAGCTATGGATACTGACCGTGGCCGGTCCTCTGGAGGTGAAATAGCATTTACAGCTTTGTTGAGGAGATCAAAACAAGCTTAAAATGTCTATAGCACATCTGGTAATGTGGCATTGCAAATTATGTTGGCGCTCCTGTGATGTTTTTGATGGCCTACCACATATCTTTGGTGTTGTTGGTGTTGAGGTCTCTCTCCAGTCTCTGCTGATGTGTCTGCTTCACCTCCTTGGTTCCAACTTTAAGTCTAGATGATTTTATTGTATTAGTGATTGCCATATCATCAACACATTTGATGATGTATGATGTCACTGATGTTTTATATTCCTCAAGATTGATGTGGTTCTGCTGGGTGGCGGCCTCTCTGTGCATGTACCAGTCTGCGCACTCAGAACAGTCCTGTAGAGCTTATAGTATCATTAGTCCACACTTGATTATTTTTACTGTTGGTTTGTCCATTGCAATATTAAAACAAATTAAGGAATTTTTCCCCACTGATGGGTGGTTATCTTAAATAACTTCACGAGCAAAGAATGGCAACATGTATTTGGCCATACTATGTTCTCACTCCGCAAACCTCCACAATAATGTATTTGCAGCTGGTGCAAGGGCTTACTGAGTTTTGCTGTTGACTACAAAGCGAAAAAGACACAAAAGCTCCTCTATTATAGTTTTATTCTACCAACAATCTAACAAACTGTGATTGCAGAACAATGTGATTACATCTTTTTGACCTGGGTGTCTTTTAAGATGAAGCACCTGCAGGTTTTACATTTTATTGCAGGTTTCATTGACAGGAGCTTAACATCCATCAAAAAAACAACAAATGATTTAAATTAATCAGTAAAAAATAAAATAAAATAAAAGGTGATATCAGCAGAGTGGTGAGTAGGCTATGACCTGAGTCTGACTAGTACTGTGGATAAATACATTACACTGAATTTACCATGTTAGTTATTACATCATTCAGGTAGTAAATCAGGTGATTTTACCTATATTATTATATATGATTATTTTAACAGCTTTTATTGGCAACCAGCTTTTACTTGTGTGTGCCAGCCATTCTGGGAGCTATTTTGTAAAACGTAAAACTCAGCCTTAATGGGAATTGTCGCTTTTATCAGAGAATTTGTAGTAAATATGATGGACACATTATAATACAGGCTTTTTTTTCAAATCAATTGAGTTGCCAACAAACAGACAAATAGCCCATCACCACTGAACCTGTAAAAGTCTTGCGCCTCCATTGAAACTCTGCTTTCATGAAATGTTTGTAGAGCTAAGCCTCCAACCGGCAATAACGTGGTGCAACAGTTTCATCACTCACAAAGAAAATCTTTATCACACATGCTGAAAATTCAGGGTCATTTGTAACCTACAGTAGCCCTTCAAACTGGTTATGCTTCATCTTTCATCTTTCATTGTTACTGTATGAGAATTTGTTCCCCTCCTCTCAGCTCCCCTCTCTCTTTGAGCTTCTCATCTTTCTTAATTGTCCTCCCCTTTAAGCAATCCTCATGTTGTTAAGGGGCAGAAAGAACGCATTCTTCTTTCATTGGCATAAATAAAAAGAAATAACTTGTATCTTTTCTTCCTCCAGGAGCGTGGAGTGAATAGAATTATTTATAAAGGTTGACTTTCACTGAAAAGTCAGAGGCTAAAAGTGAAAAACATCAGTTTTGCTAATTAGATATCTGTGCTGCACACTCTTACACTGCTTTACAGCATAATCTTTCCAAACGCATTGCACTCGTAGTAGAAAACAAGAGCTGTTAACCGTTTGTGTACCAAATAGTTGCCTAGACAAAGATGGACAACAGAGGTTATATTTTAATCTTTGGATCAAATTAAACAAAATTCAGTAGTCGCTGGATATTGGTATGGACCTGTCCCAGCATTCTGGATCTGGTGAGTCTTAAGGGGCTAACTGAGGCAGCCTTATAATGAAGAATTTCAATAATCCAGCCTAGGACTAGTTTTTTATAATAATAATTTGAGACAGTATGTTCCTAATTCTTGCAATGTTAGGTACAGTAGGTGAAAAAAGCATTGCTTGAAGACTGTTTTATGCTTCAGCTTAGTTTATCAGACTGCATTTGTCTCATGTTCTTCCAGCTCTGTCAGTCCTTCACTCTGTACGTAAGATTATAAAACTAGTCAGATATTTGCTTAAATGGAGGCACACATTGATCACAAGCAGCAGATGTCAAAGTAGTTTATCAAGGTATCAAGGTAGTTTATTTATCATTATACACTACACAACACTAGGTTATACAACAAAATGAAAGTTTGTATTCCCTTCAAGCTACATACGAATATGGTAGCATATAAAATATGCAATATACACCAAGATTATTATCGTTAATAACGAACGAAAACTAGGTGTGAAAAAACATTGTCGTTAACTGAATTAAAGATAAGAACATTAGTTTGGAAAACTAACTAAAATAAACTAAAATCATAGAGTAAATCGCTTTAGTTTTCATCTTGGTCAATTTATTTTACTCCAGGTGGAACTGATGTTGCGGAGCAGTTAGTCTGGCCGGACCAGCAGTTCAGCGGTGCGGGCAGTGATTAGCCTGTTGGCAAGCCAGGGGTGTGTTGCCTATGCTTTTGTCCTCTGCATGAAGAACGTCTCGGGTTACGTATGTAACCCTTGTTCCCCGAGAAGGGGAACGAGACACTTCGTCGGTGACGACACTATGGGAACGCCCCTGGGCGTGGCAGGGCTGAACTATGAATGAAACTACTCCAATCCTATTGGTGTTACTAGAACGGTAGTGTGTGACAGCGTAACCGGAGAGGGTATATAAGCACGCCGGCACATAGGACACATTAGCCCTTTCTATGAAGCAAGGAACTCCAGGCGGGGTGAGGTGTGGTGGACCGACGCAGTGTCTCGTTCCCCTTCTCGGGGAACAAGGGTTACATACATAACCCGAGACGTTCCCCTTCGAGGGAACTCGAACTGCGTCGGTGACGACACTATGGGAACGAGATACCCACTTAGGCCGCACCAAAACCCCGCCTGCCCCCAGCATGCAGAAACTGACGGCACGACTAGGAGGAGAGCGCACGGGTGCCGGGTGCAGAAGGCAGGTCCAGACTGTAAAACCGGATAAAAGTGCGAGGGGTGGCCCAGCCAGCCGCATCACACAAATCCTGGAGTGACGCCCCTGCGAGGAGGGCCCTAGAAGCCGCCATGCCTCGAGTAGAGTGCGCCCGTACGGCCATAGGTGAAGGCAAACTGCGCACCTGATAGGCCAGGGAAATAGTCTGAACGATCCAGTTGCTGATGGTGTGTTTAGAAGCGGGGAACCCAGCCTTGGGGGACCCGAAACACACCAGCAACTGGTCTGCTTTCCTCCACCGGGAAGACCTCAGAGTGTAAATACTCAGTGCTCTGACAGGGCAGAGCAGATGAAGTCTCCCGTCCTCCGCCGTCACATGAGGTGGGGGATGAAACGCCTGCAGCACCGTGGACCCTGCCAGTCTGGCCGGAACCTTAGGGACATAACCTGGACAAGGGTGCAGGATGCATAACCTGGAGATCCCCCACCCTCCTCAGAGAGGTGATAGCGAGGAGAAAGGTCATCTTAAGGGTCAGGTGCTTGGCCTCAGCCGACTCCACGGGTTCGAAGGGGGCCTCAGTCAGCGCTTCGAGAACCACTGCCAGGTCCCAGGTGGGAACCCTGGAATGAGTCACGGGTCTCATCCTCCGGGCTCCACGGAGGAAGCGCACGACCAGCGGAAGCCTCCCCAACGGCCCATCACTCAGAGGGGCGTGGAATGCTGCAATGGCAGCCACATATACTTTGAGCGTGGATGGGGAGAGGCCAGCGGAGAAACTCCAGTATCACAATTACCGAGCAGGTAACTGGGTCCACCGCCCGTTCTCTGGAACACATTCCACTTTTGGCCGTACATCCTTCTCATGGACGGGGCTCTGGAGCTGAGCAGCGTTTCGACTGCTCCTGTCGTCAGACCCGCCTCTAAGAACTGCGCCCCCTCAGGGGCCAGACCCATAGCTGCCACAGGGCGGGGTGCGGGTGAAAGATCCGGCCCTCCGCCTGGGACAGCAGGTCTCTCCTCAGAGGGACCTGCCAGGGCGGGCCCTCGAGGAGCGATATTAAATCCGAGAACCATACTCATGCCGGCCAGAACGGGGCTACTAGTTATAGGCTGACGCCATCCTGGCGGACCCGCTCCAGAACCCATTGGAGCAGAGCGACTGGGGGAAACGCATACAGACGCAGCCTCGGGACGCAAACAAGTCCACGTCTATGGGGCCGAACTCTTTGCATAATAACTCCACCACCTCGGGGTGGAGTCTCCATTCCCCGGGCCTCAACCCCTGTCTCGACAGCAGGTCTGCTCCTTGATTCTGGGTCCCAGGGATGTACATCGCTCTGAGGGACAGCAGTCTCTCCTGGGACCACAGGAGGATCCGATGTGCCAGTTTGCATAATGGGCGCGAGCGCAGACCCCCCTGGTGATTCAAATAGGCCACCACCGTCGTATTGTCGGTCCTGACAAGGACGTGGCGACCGTGGAGAGCGTGCAGAAAACTCCTCAGAGCCCTGAAAACCGCCAACATTTCCAGGCAATTTATGTGCCAAGAGAAATGATGCTCCTCCCAGGAGCCTCTCGCGAAGCGGTCGTCCATGACCGCGCCCCATCCCATGAGTGAGGCGTCTGTTGAAATAATTGTTCGGCGACAGATTGCTCCCAACACAGGACCTTGGGACAGGAACCAAGGCTTCCTCCATACAGACAGGGAACGAAGGCATCCGCTCATAACCCGTATCAGACGGAGCGGATTTCCCCTCGGGGAGAATCCCTTGGATTTTAGCCACCACTGCAGGGCTCTCATGTGCAGTAGTCCGGAAGGTATTATACTGGACGCTGCTGCCAGAAGACCCAACACCCTCTGAAAGTGTTTTACAGTGATGGCGCGGCCTAACTGCACTCTGGTCACTGAGGATAAAATGGACTCGATACGTGCGGGAGACAGGTGGGCCCGCATCGTCGTTGAGTCCCACACCACCCCTAGGAACGCAGTCCGTTGGGCGGGTGTCAGTACGCTCTTCTTTGCGTTGAGCCGCAGCCCCAAACGCTGAAGGTGGGCGAGGACGACATCTCGATGCCGAACCGCTAACTCTCGAGACTGGGCCAGGACGAGCCAGTCGTCGATGTAGTTCAGTATGCGGATGCCCTGGAGCCTCAACGGAGCCAGAGCTGCATCCATGCATTTGGTGAACGTGCGGGGAGATAGTGCTAGGCCGAACGGAAGAACCCGATACTGGTAAGCTGTGCCCCCGAAGGCGAACCTCAGGAACTTCCTGTGAGAGGGACGGATGGAGATGTGGAAATAAGCGTCTTGCAGATCTATCGTGACAAACCAATCCTCGGATTGGATGTGACTGATGATGGCTGGGATGGTAAGCATCCTGAACCTGAATCTCCTCAGAGATTGGTTCAGGGACCGCAAATCCTTATCGGACGCAATCCTCCGTCCTTCTTGGGGACCAGGAAGTATCGGCTGTAAAAGCCGGCTTCTCTGACTGGCAGGGAAATTAATTCTATGGCCCCTTTCTTCAGCAGAGAGCGGACTTCCTGTCCCAACACCTGGTTCTGTTCTGCGTGTACTGTAGTCCCGACCATCCCGCAGAATCTGGGGGGGCGAACCCAGAACTGCAGCCTGTAGCCATCTACTACTGTGCGGAGGACACACGGGGAAATGTTCGCGAGGCTTCGCCAAGCTTCCGCGAACTTCGCCAAGTGGACCAGCCCCTCGGGGCTGGTGGCCGGTGTCCTGCGGGAATCCCCGGTGGCGCCCTGAAGTGGAGGACCACCAGGGAAGGCTCGCCGGTGAACCACGGTTTGTGAGCCCAGTCGTGTTTCCGGATGTCGCCCCTCCGGGCGGACAGATCGGCGAGGGCCTGCCGGCAGCTAGCGCATCCCGAGCGCTGAAGCGGTGGGAGAAACAACGCCTGTTGCTGGAGCCACCATGAGAGAGGGGACCTCGATCGGCCTCTCTCAGGGGAAGGGGGGCAGGGAGGGGGAGGAGGCGGGGGGTGGTGGTGGATGAAGGCTGCGTCCGCCTTTCCTGAGCCGTCGTGGTCCTGGAGTCTGACTGGCGGGGGAGATATCGCTCAAATGCCTCTCCTTGAGTTTTGGCGTGCTGGAACCTGTTGACGACAGCATCCACTGCTTCGCCAAACAGGCCAGAAGGCGAGAGGGGCGCATCCAGGAGAAAAGCCCTCTC
>NC_060150.1:22222405-22222726 GCF_021292245.1 Micropterus dolomieu
CCACAGATGGCGCTCTGTAGCCACCAAAGCCGCCATGGATCGGCCGATGGAACGTGCCGTTTCATTGGTTACACGGAGAGCCAAGTCCGTTGCTCTACGGAGCTCCGTCAGGTCCTCCTCAGAAGGACCTCCCCCTACGTCACAGTCCCGAAGGAGATCGGCCTGGTATGCCTGCAAGACAGCCATCGTATGTAGGCTGGTACCAGCTCGACCCGCTGCCATATAGGCCTTGCCCACCAAATCGGACGTCATCCGACACTGCTTGGTGGGGAGCGCCGGCGTCCGGAGGGATGAGGCGAGGTTGGGAGAGAGGTAGCTAGC
>NC_060150.1:22222746-22226153 GCF_021292245.1 Micropterus dolomieu
TTTAACTCCTTTGAAGTTCTCACTCTTAAAGTTGGAGGGCTGCAACCTATCATATTTGTTATAATTTATCGCCCCCCAAAACCGCCTGGAGGATTTTTTTCAGAACTTCCTGAATTTTTATCTACTCTGGTTTTAAATTATGACAGAATTGTTCTTTGTGGCGATTTTAATATTCATGTTGATGACCCCACCAATTTTAATGCAACTGACTTTTTAAATATGGCCACTTCTTTTAACTTCACACAACATGTGAGCGCCGGCGTCCGGAGGGATGAGGCGAGGTTGGGAGAGAGGTAGCTAGCCAGTGCCTCCTCCACTCGTGGCATCGCTCCGTAGCCGTGCTGTCTGATTCCCGTCACGTTGCCGTAGTCCAGCCGGGGGGGCGTAGACAGCCGCACAGAGAAGGGTTTATTCCATGATCCGGAAAAAATGGTAGGGGCCGACGCGGGGGTGGCGCTCGGTGTTGCAGAAACCGCTCATCTAGTTTGCTGCCTGCCGATGGCTGCTGCACCGCCTGTGGCCAATCAATGTGCAGCTTGGCCACGGCCTGCGTCACCACTTCCAACAACTCCTCGTATCCTGGCGAGGGCTGATGACGTTCCGTTTCCTCTATGCTAAGCACATCTAGCTCCTCAGAGCCAGATCGTGTCAGCCTTTCCGGACTCGCCCCTCGAGTGGGAGAAACTGAGAAACGAGCTCCCGATCGGGGAAGAGGGGAGGAGGATTCCGCGGACAAGGACCGGAAAAAGGCCTCAGCCGTTCCGGCACCCTCGGCGATCTCGCGTTGTGATCCCCAGGATCGGAGCCGTCGCGATGCCTCAGCGACCGCGGGGCCTGTGCCATGAGGGGAGCGCATCCGACCATCCTCTAGGAAGAGAGCCGCTCGAGACCTCAGCACCCTCAGGGGCAGAGCCTCGCAATGGTCGCAGGCAGCCCCCGCGAGAGCCGCCTGAGCATGCGACATCCCCAGGCATAAGACGCACATCCCATGGGTATCACCTTCTGTGATGAAACGCTCACAAGGGAAGACACACTGTCGGAATCGCATTGACATGATCTGCTGCTTCGTCTCGATGTCAGGTAGGAAAATGGAGCTTCCAAACATAGCCAAAGTGCCTGCTGAATAGAAAGAAGCTAATGTGTCCTATGTGCCGGCGTGCTTATATACCCCCTCCGGTTACGCCGTCACACACTACCGTTCTAGTAACACCAATAGGATTGGAGTAGTTTCATTCATAGTTCAGCCCTGCCACGCCCAGTTGCGTTCCCATAGTGTCATAAATTGTTCACTATTAACAGCGTTAATAAAAAAGGAGGATGTGTTGCTTTGTATGTTGATACAGAGTTAAGATGCAATTTGATTAAGAGTAGGTCAGTGACTATAGAAAATATCTTGGAATGCTTAACCATAGAAATTCACATCGAAAGATCTAAAAATATAATTAAAGCTGCAAGCAGCATTGGGCGGGCCCTCACACTTGTAGCGCGTCCGGGTGTGAGCCGGCCGAGTTGCATATTCTGGAGCTCTGCCGGTACGGCTGTGAATTTGCTACGCGGTTCCGATGCCGCATGAAGGTGTTATATGTCACTTCCTGTGTCCCCTATGTGGAGCTACATAGCACTTGCCGCTATGTATATAAATCGGTATTGGTGTGTAGATGTCTGCGGGGTGGGAGAGTTATCAAGCACGTAAAGTTTGGTTCAGATGTGAGCATGTACTCTGAAGTTACAACAACTTCCTGTGTCATGGCGAAGAGTTGATCTTTGACGCCATGCCACAGACGAGCCCATTGACGAAAACTCACAGATAGCACAACTTTTCATCTTCAATGCCTTTAGAAGGCACAGCAGAAATTTTAAGTCGATCTGACTAAATCCCTAGGTGGAGTTCGTTAAATCATCCAAAATTTGACGTAAAATTCGAAATGGCCGACTTCCTGTCAGGTTTAGGGCATCGCTCCAAGAGGCTTTTTGGTACGTCTGGACATGATACACGTACCACAGAAAATTTGTACATGTAGGTCAAACGTGACCTACATGTACAAATGTGATGACTGTGAATGAATTTCGTGCATGTAGGTTGAACGTGAACGAGGGGCTAATTGTTTTTCCAAATTTCTAGGTGGCGCTAGCAAGTCATTTTGCCACGCCCATGCGCGAAACCCATAAAATACGAACTTTTTCACCACTTCTGACATGTGTGCAAAGTTTGGTGAGTTTTCGAGTATGTTTAGGACCCCAAATTGAGCTTAGTTTACAGAAAAAAGAAAAAAAGAAAAAAAAAAAAAAAAATATATATATAATCTTTACAAATTCAATAGGGACCTCGCACAGTTCGTGCTCGGACCCTAAAAATGGGTCCTAAGACCGACTCTTGATGCACATCATATTTAACTGGACAGAACGAAGAGACATAGTTGTTTACAGACACACAAAACTTCCTATTTGACAGGTAGGATGAAAACCATTCTAGGGCAGTACCAGAGATCCCCACCCAGTGCCTCAGTCTATGAACATGATGTTGTGATCAATGGTGTCAAAAGCAGCGCTAAGGTCCAGGAGTACCAGGACTGAGCACATACCTTCATCAGCAGACATTAAAAGGTCATTGGTGACTTTAAGCAGGGCAGTCTCAGTGCTGTGGTACTTCCAGAAACCAGACTGAAACTTTTCTAATAATTTGTTATTTTCCAGGACAGTGAGCAGCTGTTTGGACACAATTCTTTCTAGAATCTATGCAATAAAAGGCAGTTTTGAAATTGGTCTAAAATTTTGATGGAGGGAGGGATCTAAACCAGGTTTCTTTAAAAGTGCGTTCACGCAAGCCGTTTTAAAATAATCAGGGACACAACCAGTAGATAGGGAGCTGTTGAAAACAGAGATCAAATGGGGCCCAACAGAATCCATTACTTTCAGTAAAAACTTTGTAGGTATTACATCAAGTGGACTGGAGGACACTCTCATTTGTGATACTGTTTTTAAAAGCTCAGACAAGTCGATGGGATAAAACTGGTTAAAACTGTCTTGTTGCTGGTGAGGGACCTCTGAGTAAGAGGCCGTGGGGGTATTGGAGGTGCGGATTGACACCACCTTATTGGTAAAATAAGATAAAAACAATTCACAGTCATCATTACTTCCAGCTGAGGGACAAGGAGGGGTTGGGTTTACCAGCTGATCCACAGTCTTAAACAGAAACCTGGGATTGTGTTTATGTGTAGTAATGAGTTCAGAAAAATAGTGTGTTCTCGCATCCTTAACCATGTTATTGTAGTTAATTAATAAATCCTTCAGACTGAGGTAATGGACTTGGAGACTGGATTTTTTCCATCTGCGCTCTGCTTTCCTGCATTCCCTTTTTAGGCTGCGAATGCTGTCATTTATCCAGGGTTGCTTACTAGCTTTAGACG
>NC_060150.1:22226173-22228695 GCF_021292245.1 Micropterus dolomieu
AAATATGAAAAGAAATGCCATGTTTATGGATAATATGTCCAAGGGGAAGCAGATACAAGGAAAACAAAATGGGTCCTAAGACCGACCCCTGAGGCACACCATATTTAACTGGACAGAACGAAAAGACATAGTTGCTTACAGACACGCAAAACTTCTTATTTGACAGGTAGAATGAAAACCATTCTAGAGCAGTACCAGAGATCCCCACCCAGTGCCTCAGTCTGTCTAACATGATGTTGTGATCAATGGTGTCAAAAGCAGCGCTAAGTTCCAGGAGTACCAGGACTGAGCACATGCCTTCATCAGCAGACATTAAAAGGTCATTGGTGACTAAGCAGGGCAGTCTCAGTGCTGTGGTACTTCCTGAAACCAGATTGAAACTTTTCAAATATTTTGTTATTTTCCAGTACAGTGAGCAGCTGTTTGGACACAATTCTTTCTAGAATCTTTGCAATAAAAGGCAGTTTTAAAATTGGTCAAAAATTTTGTGGGAGGGAGGGATCTAAACTAGGTTTCTTTAAAAGTGGGTTCACGCAAGCCGTTTTAAAATAATCAGGGACACAACCAGTAGATAGGGAGCTGTTGAAAACAGAGATCAAATGGGGCCCAACAGAATCCATTACTTTCAGTAAAAACTTTGTAGGTATTACATCAAGTGGACTGGAGGACACTCTCATTTGTGATACTGTTTTTAAAAGCTCAGACAAGTCGATGGGATAAAACTGGTTAAAACTCTGTTGTTGCTGGTGAGGGACCTCTGAGTAAGAGGCCGTAATAGAGGCTCTGATTGACACCATCTTATTGGTAAAATAAGATAAAAACAATTCACAGTCATCATTACTTCCAGCTGAGGCACAAGGGGGGGTTGGGTTTACCAGCTGATCCACAGTCTTAAACAGAAACCTGGGATTGTGTTTGTTGAGTAATGAGTTCAGATAAATAGTGTGTTCTCGCATCCTTAGCCTTGTTATTGTAGTTAATTAATAAATCCTTCAGACTGAGGTAATGGACTTGGAGACTGGATTTTTTCTTCTTTCCTGCATTCTCTTTTTAGGCTGCAAATGCTGTCATTTATCCAGGGTTGCTTACTAGCTTTAGACGAAGGCCTAAGCTTTAGAGAAGCAGTAATATTTAGTGACGACAAGCAGATATGATTGAAGTGATCGACCAGATTGTTGGTGTTGGAATCAGACAGGTGTTGGCTTTGGCTCTGAAAGAATGCGCAAAACTTTGAAACACTTTAAAGATGCGAGAACACACGGAGCTTGGTGAGGCGGCATGAGTAACAGGCGAATCACAGCTAAAAACAATACATCTGTGGTCAGATATAGTCATGTCCACTAATTCCACAGAGGAAATGCTGACACCCAGGGTAAAAACCAAGTCCAGTGTATGACCACGGTTATGGGTTTGCCCTTTGACATGTTGTTTGAAGTTAAAAGAAGTGGCCATATTTAAAAAGTCTGCATTTACATTGGTGGGGTCATCAACGTGAATATTAAAATCCCCACAAAGAACAATTCTGTCATAATTTAAAACTAGAGTAGATAAAAATTCAGGAAGTTCTGATAAAAATCCTCCAGGCAGTTTTGGGGGGGCGATAAATTATAACAAATATGATAGGTTGCAGCCCTCCAAGTTTAAGAGTGAGAACTTCAAAGGAGTTAAATTCATCACAGCATACTTGATGACATTTTAAATTTTTCGTTTACACGCTCACTAGCCCACCACCACGACCACTGACCCTCGGTTGACTAAAAAAATCATATTGAGGCGGACACAGTTCAGCTAGCTGGCTATAGTCATTCATTTGCAACCAGGATTCAGTTAAAAACATAAAATCTAGATTTGCAGACAAGATAAAATCATTTAAGATAAAAGTCTTACTTGAAAGTGATCTCACATTGAAGAGAGCCATTTTAAATGAGTTTGTTCTGGGTGCTGGAGTTGGTGCAGTTGTCCTAATCCTTAAGAGATTACTATTATTTTGTGTAGGATGTGCACATTTTACTGGTCTATGCGTGATGATGACAGGAATAGAAGTCTTTGGAACAGTGCTGGGAGCAGACGGCTTTTCATGCCAGCAGGTGGAGACAGTTGTTTGTGGCAGTGAGGCAGAGATCTGTTCAGTGACCGGTGGTGTGTCCAGGTGTGCTGCATGAATGATTAGTCATTCATGTAAGTCATGTGTGGACCGCACCACATGCTGTATGTGAGCAGCTAACATTTCTGAGCCCCATTTGTTTGGGTGAAGTCCGTCTGTCTTAAAAAGAGACATTCTTTGCCAGAAAATATTAAAGTTATCGACATAACACACACGATGAGCCCTGCAGGCGGACTGGAGCCAGTCGTGGAGGCCAAGGAGTCTACTGAAGCGGCCAGCACTGCGACCAACTGTGGGAATGGGACCAGAGATAAAAACGGACTTTCCACACTGCTTTAAAAAGTTAAAAAGACGGTTAAAATCTGATTTTGTCAGCTCAGACTGCTGAAGAGCTGTGTCATTTGTTCCGACATGGACT
>NC_060150.1:22228795-22241472 GCF_021292245.1 Micropterus dolomieu
CCGACACGGCTTGGTGGGGAGCGCCGGCGTCCGGAGGGATGAGGCGAGGTTGGGAGAGAGGTAGCTAGCCAGTGCCTCCTCCACTCGTGGCATCGCTCTGTAGCCGTGCTGTCTGATTCCCGTCACGTTGCCGTAGTCCAGCTGGGGGGACGTAGACAGCCACGCAGAGAAGGGTTTATTCCATGATCTACACAACTCGTTGTGCAGATCCGGAAAAAATGGTAGGGGCCGACGCGGGGGTGGAGCTCTGTGTTGCAGAAACCGCTCATCTAGTTTGCTGCCTGCCGATGGCTGCTGCACCGCCTGAGGCCAATCAATGTGCAGCTTGGCCACGGCCCGCGTCACCACTTCCAACAACTCCTCGTATCCTGGCGAGGGCTGATGACGTTCCGTTTCCTCTATGCTAAGCACATCTAGCTCCTCAGAGCCAGATCGTGTCAGCCTTTCCGGACTCGCCCCTCGAGTGGGAGAAACCGAGAAACGGGCTCCCGATCGGGGACGAGGGGAGGAGGATTCAGCGGACGAGGACCGGAAAAAGGCCTCAGCCGTTCCGGCACCCTCGGCGATCTCGCGTTGTGATCCCCAGGATCGGAGCCACCGCGACGCCTCAGCGACCATGGGGCCTGTGCCACGAGGGGAGCGCATCCGACCATCCTCTAGGAAGAGAGCCGCTCGAGACCTCAGCACCCTCAGGGGCAGGGCCTCGCAATGGTCGCAGGCAGCCCCCTCGAGAGCCGCTTGAGCATGCGACATCCCCAGGCATGAGACGCACATCCCATGGGTATCACCTTCTGTGATGAAACGCTCACAAGGGAAGACACACTGTCAGAATCGCTTTGACATGATCTGCTGCTTCGTCTCGATGTCAGGTAGGAAAATGGAGCTTCCAAACATAGCCAGAGTGCCTGCTGAATAGAAAGAAGCTAATGTGTCCTATGTGCTTATATACCCCCTCCGGTTACGCCGTCACACACTACCGTTCTAGTAACACCAATAGGATTGGAGTAGTTTCATTCATAGTTCAGCCCTGTAAAGTAAGTAAAGTGAAATATTTATTTACTAACTAAGGTGAAGACATAAGCAGTTACAATACTAACAAACAGTGATTATATGGCAACAACACAATGCAACAAACAGAAGTTGTTGCAGAAAAAAAACAGGGTTCAATTTAAATTCTGGTTTGGCTATTGGGAAAAGAATATGATTGTAAAAGAAATAAGGAAGCGAATGGACACAGGCTGTGAATCCTAATGTAAACACTAATTGTAATTAAGCTATAAATTCAGAGCATTAGTGACATCAACGCCTGATCACAGAATGTCTACTTTGTTTTGCCTTACTGCCTGTTCGAGGGCCACACTGTCTGTCGAGTCTTTGCGGATTGGCGGCCTAGTGAGTAGTGAAAGTTAATTTAACAGTATAAGGTTTCAAAGGAAACTTGTTGGTTGATTCTCAATCAAAAGACATGTAAGTTAAACAAGGTAATAACTTGAACAAAAACTAAATGAAGAAAAAGGTGACAATCACTACATTTTGGTGAAGTAAATTAAAAAAGATATGACCTGGGCATTTTCTTCCAGGTAATGGAAATAAGTTAGTAAAATCTCCCGTGTCGGGAGTAGACAAAGAAGAATGGACAATTTGGAAGTCACGGACATTTCTCTGGGGCAGAAAATGTTGAAGGCAGGAAAGTTCAGGAGAGTGTCCGATAGTAAGAGAGAGAGGCATAAGAGAATGAGACAATGAGGTCCTCTGGGTTTTGTTTGCCACTCTCATGGCGTGTCAAATGGTGAGAGGTCACTTTTTTTTGTCCCTCGAGGATTCTGAAACTTTAAATTAAGATTAAGGTCTTAGAAAGTCTATTTGCGCGTGTTTAATTAATATCTTTTCACAATGTCAACACTCTGCTTAATGTCATAAGCAGTTACACTATTAGAATTCCTAAGCATTAATAATGGGGAAAGTAGAAAGTATCATTACTAACATGTTTTACTATTGTTTGCCATTGAATAAAAACTATTCCAAGTGACCGTAACAGATGAATGAACAGGCTAACTAAATAAGGTCCAAGACAATACACATTCTGATTGCTAAACAATTCTTAAAAGTAAAAATAGGAAAGTAGCTGAAAAATAAAAATTTACAGTAAATACAAATAAATAAACAAAGACATAATCAAGTTAAGAACAATTCCTACTTAAACCTTAACCAACGATTATTTGCTGTCAACATAGTTTCTACTGATAAACAGGAAAATAATAAAGCTAACAAACTTGAAGAGGAGAGAACAACTACCTAAAAGTTTAACAAAGACTATTTAACTGACCAAGTAAAACAAATAGGTTTATAGTGAGAATTTTACCTCTCTGTAACAAAGAAATGAGTTAGGGCCAATGGCATGTTATACCTCTTTTGTCCTTCGGAGGGCACTGTGGTTCCATTAAGAGAATTTGGAATTAACTCTGATTACTTTTAGAATCATAGTTCATTCAATTCTTAATGCTAGAAGCATGATAAATCGATCTGATTACATAGGGTGATATTCTGTACAATATAATTTAAACAGTTTTCACATTTGCAATTTGGTGACAAAAGGTTTTGTAAAGTAAAGTAAATAGTAAAGTAATTGTAGGATACAGTGTGTTAAGAAAAAAGGGTTGAAATGTCGTGAGATTTCAAACTGTGCCGAGCACAAATCACAGATTATTATTACTTATTTAAATGTGAACATTTCATTAGTGACTACCCTAATCACCACCACCGTTTAATGTGTACAGTTGTATGCTCAAAAGATGCATGAGAGACAGGAACCAAGAGAAAAGGGGGGCCCACAGAGACTGCTTGTATATAGGGCCCAGAATATTGTGCAACACCGCTGGTTACCAACCACTGCATCAACACAACACATTCCCACTTCCAGTGTAGACAGGAAGTTAAAGACAAAATAAGTTGGAGCACTCCTTGATGCCAAAACACATATGGTCAATAGGTGCCAGTTCAGGCTAGAGGCTACGATATAGCAACAATGTAGCATCATAACTTACGTAACGTAATGTAAATAAAAATAACTGATTTAATTCAGGAAGCGAATGCCGGCGCATGGCTGGAGCCCAGTTATGTCTTGATAACTTCAGAGTGGAGCCCAGTGTTTCCAGTGCTCCCAGTCCCACTGCTGTGTGTTTCGGCTTGGACAGAATATTTAATATTTATGATGCTAGAGTAGAATGTATGTGTTCTGTGTCAGAGTGTTTTCAATGAGGTGACTAGTGTGTGTGTTTGTATGGATGTTTGTATGGATGTGTGTGCCAAACAGTGTGTAATGAGAGGCTGAATAACAAAGTATCAACATGAGCTCTTTCCACAGAGCCAAAAGTATGCCTTTCCAAACACACACCAACACATACACACCAGGGTGGGTGAGGCTGATTGCTATTCACTCTGGCAATGCGCTGGACTCCCTAAAGTCAGTTTTACACCTTCTACCCATGTGGGTGTTCAGGATTTTGTGATGCCTCACCCAGGAAATTGAAAAACTGTTCTAGTCTGACCTCTCAGGAGCAAACACACATACACACAGCATTAGCTTTCACTCAAGCTACACATTTGTTCAACACTGTGAACATACATAGTGAAACTGAAAGGACCTGACAGTGATCTGATATATATATATATATATATGAGCACTTCTGCCCAATGCCTACAGTCATTGGATGTTGTGTATCATTGTGCATTGCATTTACTCACTGGCTGTAGTCATAGGACACATCATGTTTGAAGCTTTAACCTTCAGGTTTGCTGCACCTTCTGCTTGGAACCTTCATAACTCGTTGAAACTGTCTGACTTTAGTTCTTACAAGCTGTGTCTCCGACCAATAGGACGTCGCATGATACGTGCATGACGTATAAATAGCAGTATCCCGACCGCCTCAGCATCCTTTTTTTCTCAGCAAATGGCAAACTGCTCACTGAATTCACCACCGTCACCGGATGGAGTCGCCACTTCTAGGAAATTATCTTTTTTTATCAAAGCCAAAAGTCAGGTCTCTCTCAGTATAGCGGGACGAAAGAGATCGCTCGCTGCTTTGGTTGGTTTTGTTTCCTCCACGAGCGGCTTGTAGCGCCTTGTTGCAGCAGGCGAGGCAGTCTGCCCTGCCGCTGCTTCACATGGAAGCTGTGAGCATGTGCTGCTTGTGTACACACTGAAAATGCTGTGAATGTTCAACTGATTAAATACAGTACATTCCTAAAGAGCATTCTCCTCCCCACTGAACCCCCTCCATCTTCGGCTTGGTGCATAATGCGCTTCAGTCTCCACAAAACTGCACGTTCACTGATGCTAAGCTAATGATCCGACCTACGGCCCACACTGCTCTCCTTGCTAAGCTCGAGAGAGACAGTGGGAGGGCTCAGGTCTTTGCTGCGCTAGTCAAACCACTGGGACAGAAGCCCATGTCCCACGTCGCTTTCATGGTGGCAACTGAGCAAGACGGTAGTAGGACCTGGGCTTCCTCCTTGCTAGCCGGCTGTCCGGCCTGCGCAACGGGTCACCTACATCGCCTGGCAGCCGAATGAAGGGCTGCTGCCATGACGGTGACACAATGCAGCAATGCGAGCTAACTCTGCGTTCCCCGTGCGCTCACGACAGTGTCCACGCGAACACTGCTAGCTCACTGACTGTGTGTGTATGTTCCTAAAACACACAAACGCATTGTCAACATATGCTCAACCGAACCAGCGCAGCATTCAGCTGACAAGGTGCGACGGCACGAGCTGAGCTAACACCTATCTAGGTCAGATATAGCCGGAGAGACGCAACCAGACAACACGTCTCTTCCAGCGGTGCGGCCCGTGGCACTTTATCACATTGAACAGTGGCTCATTCTCCCAGCAGCAGCTCGCTGCAGTGGAGATGAGGATGCCCTGTCCTCACTCGGCTTCACTCGGCAGCTGTATTGATATTGACTGCTCCGCTCAAGGTGACCCTGTTGGCCGTCATTGGAGCAGCGAGCTGTGGTGCGTTCAAGGACACCACGGATCAACAGACCGTGGGGTATTCAAGGACACCACAGAGCAGCAAGCTGTTGTGTGTTCAAAGACACCAGGGAGCAACCGGCCCTGGTGCATTCAGGGACACTATAGCCCGTTCAACGTTGCCCCCCCTTGGGCTAAAATTCAATTTATGGAAAGTTTGGTGGTGGAGAGTGCCGGAGATGCATTGTTCACGTGTACACATTTTCATGCAGAATGGCGACGCCGCTGCATGCTGACAAGCTGGGTGGACAGCATTCTGAGACGAGGCTACTCTCTTCAGTTCTGCTGCATACCACCAGTTTTCCTGGACATAATGGAAGCCACTCTATCCTCCCAAGAGGAAGTGGACTTCCTGGCCGCCGAGATCCAGCAACTTCTGCTGAAGCAGGCTGTCTTAGGGCATCTCTGCGCATGACATGCTCCATGTACTTTTGGTCCCCAAAAAGACGAGAGGCTTCTGAGCCATTCTGGATCTCCGCCACCTGAACCAGCATAATGGACAAAAGGGCGTTTCCACATGCTGATGATCAAGAAACTGCTGGAGCCAGTGCAGCCCAGCAACTGGGACAGCACGGGCACATACATTAAGCTCCCTGTCAACTACTCGCTAGCCCCCCACCCACTCAGCAGATGCATCGCACTGCAATCATTGCCCAAGAAGGGCATGAGGGTTCTTTTCTACTCATGACCTCATGGTCATGGAGAGATTGAAGCCTTGAGTGATCTCCACACAGCCCAGCTGATTTTGCACCTCAACAGCCTGGGGTTGCGATCAAGTGGGAAGAGAGCTCCCACCAGCTGCTGCAGCGAGCGGAGTATCTGGGGATCGTGCTCAACTGCAACACTCCAAGAGCATATCTGTTGAGACAGGCGCGTCACTTCGTGGTCCACAGGCTGCAGCAGGGAACAGCTGCAAAAGCGCTGTCAGTGATGCTGCTATTGGGCCTCAGGGCAGTAGTCCATCAGGTGGTCCCTCTGGGCTTGCTGCACAGGCGACGGCTACAATGTTGGTCTGGGGGTCTCTCACTGTCTGGCAGCGTGGGTGCTGCTGGGCAGGGAGTGCAGTGAGTGTTGTGGTTCCCTGAGGAGAGCTGAAGGGGCCACACACCACACATCTACAATCCACTCCAGGTTGTGTTTCTAGTGTGGTGGTGTGTTTCCTCCAGCGCGTACATCAACAGACAGGGCGGAGTACAATCCATGGCTCTGTTGGTGCTGGCAGGGAACCTATCGATGTGGGCATCAGAACACCTGCTGTCTCTGAAAGTGCTTCACGTCCCTGGCTTGGAGAACGGGGGTGCCTGACCTCATGTCGAGGGCTGGCCCCCAACCGAGTGGGTGGAGACTGCACAACAATGTGGTTCAGCAGATCTGAGCTTCAGGAGAGCGGAGGTGGATCTGTCTGCCAACACCCACTGCCCGCTGTGGTTCTCAATTCAGCCACAGGACAGCCCACCCTTGGGGATGGACGCGTTATACACGCATTGCCAGAAGGACTGCTGTTTGCTTCCCCCCCCACCCCATCTCATCCCTCCAGTTAGGTGAGGCGGGAACGGTCATTCATCATTCTGGTAGAAGGGATGCAGCGTACAGTGATAGAGCCCTGGCCTGTACCTATGGTCTGGGGGGCTCTATCACAAGGGTGAGGCTTCATATGCACAATGCTGGTGTTGGACCAGCCTCTCCAGGTTTTGCTCCTAAAAGGGGGGAGAGGCAGACTCAGGCTGGTCTATCGGCTGAGGTCGTACAGACCATTCAAGTGGCACGTCTTGCTGTAAAGCTAAGTGGTTGGGCTTTCAGTGTTGATGCATCGAAAGGGAGACGGATCTGCCTACCTGTTAGATGGGATCTGTTTTCTCTTTCTTGCAAGGTCTGATGGAGAAGGGGCTGTCGCGCTGCAGCTATCTCTCCTGTCACGGGGGTGTTTGGTGACAAAACAGTCTTCACCCACCCCCTCGTGATACGCTTTCTGCAGGGTGTGAGAAGACAGCGACCGGTGTCGTATATCTCGGGGCTTCAGAAGGACTTGCTGCTTGTGTTGGTGGCTCTAATATCTGCACCTTAAGAGCCCCTGGAGCAGTCCTCATTGAAAATGCTACCTCAGCTGCATGCTGGTTCTTGGTGTCCACAGTGCAGCCAGATTGAGACAACACACCTCCTTTGTTCTTAAGAACATAAGGAGCATGTTCAGGTCCAGGAAAATAAATCTGGATGCTTTCTACCCCCCTACCCCACTTAGGGTGCAGGGGGGTGAGAGTGCATCTGTTGTGTCCATGTGTGCTATGCTAATTTCCTATGTAGAGCACACAGCCCCCATTCGATGCACTGGTCAGCTGTTCGTCTGTTTCAGTGATAGTGCAGTAAAACCCTGTCCAAGAAGAGCCTGGCCAGCTGGCTTTGTGAGTGAATCTCCCAAGCCTGTACACAGGCGGGAACAGACCCACCCTAAGCTGTGCGTGCACATTCTACTCGGAAGTGTGGAAGTGCCTACGACCCTTTTCAGCGGGGTGTGTGTTGAAGAGATCTGCACAATGGCATCTTGGCTCTTACTGTCCCCGTTGATATGTCGGGCTCCTTCTCGGGATCCTGCTCGCAAGTGCAACCTAGGATCTGAAAAGTGAGGATCTGGTGTCTACTGGGTGTATCGGGGGAACATACAATGGCAGTGCCTGACGTTCCAGTGAGGAGTCAGGGCAGTCCAGGTTTTAATGGTCAGGCCAAGCCCCTATCGGTCCAGCAACCTTCTCTGGGGTGTCCCACCTTTCTGTCACTGGGTGGGGCTTTGGCCGGCCTGTGACCGACCGGGTTGGCGTGGTGGACTTTGGCTTGTCGCGGCTAGGGCAGACAGTCATCGGGCTCCACCCACTGTACCCATAGAGCTCAGTAGAGGGCTAAGCCTGTGCTTATAGAACTAGGGTTAGCATATCGTAACCTTCGTTACAGCTTAAAAAATAAAGCCTTTAACGTCTTCACTTAAAATCGAAGAGGTTCAGAATCGGACCTTCATCTTACCGAGATTGTGGCGATATTATATGTCTCTTATACTTCATATTATGTAAATAAAAATACCACGTAATGTTAGACTGATTTAACGTTAGACAGGTTGTGAACCCTGCTTGGTTTTCAGACAGTTAACGTTAGTAGCGGTTGCGAAAAACTTGGGATATAGTACACATTTAATGTAACTTTATTGTTATTTTGCGATCTATGCTGCTTTTTGTTTGGTGATGTGAAGCAAAAAACTCATTTGAACATGTCGTTTTGTTTTAAGGAGCAAGGAGCAAACTGCCCTCTTCATTAAATTGAGGGGGGAGAGCGACCACCTGTTCACCGGAGCAAAATTTTCTGCCAAAGTGTCTTGGAGGTAATTAAAGTATCAAAATCCCTTTTGATATATCTGCATTTGATCATCTTGTATTTAAAGTTACAGTTAATTGAGCCCCCATCTAATACAAAGCCTGTAACAATAATACAACTAGCAGATGGGATGGCCCTTTTATTGTGCCCTGTCGCCTTTTCCAGTCTTCACAAAATTACCATTTCTTTTGTTTCTCTGTGATTAGGACAGTTTTGGAGAAAATGGGCTTGTGGGGGAAGGTGACTTCCCTCCAAGCAAAAAAAAGTGGGACAAAGTATGTATGTGTGATTTTAAATTTATATACTCTGTATATATTCTTTTAAATAATTTTTGTATAAATCGTTCACTATGTAGCATAAAGGGAACTACAAACTTCATTTCATCTTACAACCCCGTTTTAATATAATACATAAATTTACCTTGTACATTTTATATTCATTTTAGCCATGCATGTTAATAAACACAGTTGCTGAAATTTGTATTTCTGCTGTTGTTATTTACCATGATTGATTTCCTGTGCCTTAGGATTGCAAGTGTCCAGGGTCAGGAGAGGTTGTAGGTGGGAAGCCCACTGGTGCAACTTGGCCCTGGTTTGTCCTCATGGATGAGGTGTTGGGACAGAGGCATTCCACCACCCCACCTGTCATAATTGCTTCTATTCCTGAGGACACACCAGGGCCAAGTGCAGTGGGTGACCAGGAGGAGGAGTAGGAAGAGGAGGAGGAAAGTCAGAGACAGAGAGGATGAGCTGCTTCAGCTTCTCAAGGAAGACATGAGGTTGCAGAGAGAGGAAGAGGAGAGGAGAGCACAGGAGAGCAGAGAGAGGATGGACAAGCTTTTCTCTCTACAAGAGAGACTTGCTGAAAAATAATCCTTAAATAATATCTATAATATTTATTAATCAATTAATTAACTTTATAACTATTAGTATTTACACCATATTTACAACATTTATTCCAATGAGCAGGGAGACCCTGGTGATGCTGCTGGACCTGGATGGGCTACCACAATAAAGACCCTGGTGTCTTCTGTCAGCAGGATATCATCTGGGGTGGTCTCCAGAGTGTGTTGCATGTGTGGATGCATCTCTCCACTGTACACTGCATCGTCCACCAATGGGTTTGCAGGGCTGGTTCAATCGACGGCTGCCATGTCACTAAGATGTTTTAGTAAGAGGCAAGAATAATAGGCCGTGCACACAAAATACTAATTCACAATCTTATTTTGACAAAATAAATCTCTACAAAATATTTCAACAGGCAAAATTGTTAGGATACGACTAGGAATTTACCAATCTCTTGCCTGTTAAATATATTGGTGGTCAGGGGGCAACTCCTCCAGGGCAGACACTTCTGCAGACAACTGGTCACGCCAGGGAGCACCACTCACTGTCTCCAAACCATTCTCCCCCTCATCCTCTGCCTCATCCTCCTCAGGCTCATCCTCTGGGGCCACAATGTCACCAGCCACAAGGCAGATGTTGTGGAGGATGGCACATGCTGTTATGACCTGAAATGAGTAAAAATATATTTCAATCTGAAAAAAAAACAAACATTTAGGCTTTTTGATGATTCAGTCTGTTGATTTAATTATTAGTGTAATAACAAAAAATACTCACGTGAGGTACAAAGGTGTGGTGCACCTCCAGCGCTTGATGGAAGATGGCGCGGAACCTGGCCTTCATCATCCTAAAAGCCTAGAGTGATGACTGTTGAAGCGCTGGGCTCCCACACCTTGTATTGGCCTCTTGTAGGGAGTGATGAGGAGGAGTTGGAGTTGGAGGCCCGTGTACCCTCCGTCTGCAAGGATAAAATACCCTGGAGGAGGGTAGAATGAACTCCTGTACAGTGGGCTGTAGTGGAGCACTCTGGAGTCGTGGACCGACCCAGGCCAGCCCACGTAGGTGTCAATGAAGCGGCCCTGATGGTCACAAACATGATGATGGATGGTTTCCTGTTCCTGTAGCACTGACCATCAGGGCCGCTTGGTGGCTTGATGCGGACATGGCAGCCGTCAATTGCTCCAGCCGCTTTAAAAAAGGCTCTGTGTCTTGCCAGTCTTGCAAACCCACGGGATATCTTTTGTATTTCATCCTCGGTCTTTGGTAGGTGGATGACTTTGTGGCGAATGGCCACCACCTCCTCAGTGACTCTGTGGACGATGCGGTGGACAGTGGAACGAGGCATTGCAAATACTCTGGAGACCACCCTGTATGATGCCCCACTTGCCAGCCAGAAGAGAAACACCGCGGTCTCAATCGTGGCACCCTATCCATGTCTCCGTTCCTGGTTTAGGAGACCCAGTAGCACTCCCAGGGCCTCCCTGCTCAACCAGAAATCCGGCCGTGTGTCCTGTTGGTGAAAAAATCTGTCCAGCACAGGAACACTGAAATTTATCCTGCAGTACAGGGGCCTGGGCTGGTTTAGGGATACAAGGAGAAGAACAACTGTTGAACTTGCTTTAGCTGATCAATGACAAAAACTGTGTAAATATTTTAATATTAAAGTAAGGTTAGGTTTTCTTTAAATATTAAATTATGTTGTTAAAGTGAAATGGCAGTAGCAATAAACTACGTTAACTGTGGGTAACATCACTGTTAGCTTTAGGAAGCCTATAGTGCCTAAATACATATAAAATGCAATGTTTCTTAGTTACTTTCCCTAACCATTTACCTGGCCGGGGTCCTCTCTCAGCCTGAGATACATAATGCGGCGGAGCTGAGTGAATGTAGCTCTAGTTCATCTATTAAGAGGTAAAATATTAAAATTAGGATATTCGTCTCCATACCGGTGGACAACAGCTGTGAATGTTGCTAGGCGCCAGGAGCGGCGCAAGGTTAAGGGCGGGGCCATTTGGTGATGCAAATAACAGTTCTCTGTCCTCAACGGTTGGTTTGACCTTTTGCGGCTGTATGCCTTCGTAGGCCGCAAAGGCCACGCCCTTCGAAGGATGCGGTCCTTCAATTGAGACACAGCTACAGACAGTTTGTTTAAATTCTAAAGGACTTGGAGCAGGTGGATTTTGGTCAGTGTCTGTTTATAAAATTGTATTTTGCCTTATTCAGTGAACTAAAGGGCTTATGTTTATTTATGTATGTGTAATTGCTGTATTTTATGTGTTCGAAACTTGTCCTTTATGTTATTTTATGCTGCGTCTTGGCCAAACTCTCTTGCAAAAGATTTTAATCTCAATGAGACTTACCTGGTTAAACAAAAATAAATAAATAAATAAATAAATAAATCTTCATCCACCAACGCATACACATAACAGTCACAAACCTTAATCCACCCCCTGCTCCATCTGTTTAGCTGGCTCACGATGCATTAATTCTGATTCATAATCTCTCACTGTACAGCAGGTAACACCAGCTGACTGTCTCGTTCTGTCTCTACTGTGTGTCTATCTCTCTCAAGACATGCACCATCTCAAAGCAAACATTCTGAAGCCACTCTCATTGTGTGTGTGTGTGTGTGTGTGTGTGTGTGTGTGTGTGTGTTTGAAGTAAGGAGACGCTACCACACCAGGCCAGACACCACTTACCCCTACCTTTCATCTTCAAACACTGATGAATGGACCTAGCTAACATTTTCTGCACTCAAACAAAAGCATACATGCAAAAGAACAATGGCAAACATGGACACAAAAAATACTGTAGAACTTGACCAATACATCTGCATGGTATACAGTAGTATTGGCATATATGTAAATGTAAAAGTAAAAGTAGCAAGAATTTGCAGTACAGAAGTACTAAAGATATGTTTGAGGTAATTTCTGTTTGTCTCCATTGAAATGTTTGTTGACCAGAGGACACGTTTTTAACACAGTTTGTTTATATTCAAAACCAATATTGGCTGGTGACCTGTAGCTCACCTGGTGGCATGTGCATGCCTTGTACTAGGGCAATATGAGGGACAAAAAATTACTTAAGGATAAAGGAATAAATAAACAAATGCAGAAATAAATAATTAAATACATAAATGCAGAGTCGCAGTCTAACACACTTCTCTGCTTAGTTACTTAGTGAAAATCCAATAGTGACGGTGTCTGCCCCCCGACCATCGAAATTATTTAAATCAAAGGTAAACAGAAGAGGAGCTGTACATAAAAACCTTATAAAAATTAAAATCACAAGAGCAATAGTGCAAACTAATAGGAAAATTAAATGTGGACTCTTAAACATCAGATCTCTCTCTTCTAAAGGTGTACTAGTAAATGAACTAATATCATATTATGATATTGATTTATTTTGTCTTACTGAAACCTGGCTGGGTGATGGAGAATATGTTAG
>NC_060150.1:22241492-22243911 GCF_021292245.1 Micropterus dolomieu
GAGTTTAACATGAGAAAATTACAGGTCATCCAGGTTTTAACATCCTGAAGGCACATTTGAAGTTTAGCTAACTGATGAGTTTCATCTGGCTTGATCGATAGATATAACTGAGTATCATCTGCATAACAATGAAAGCTTATGGATTCTACCTCTCTCTCTCCTACATTCTCCTGCTTGGTGTGTCAGATGTTCAGTTACTCCTCTGCCTCATTTAGCGATAATAGTACGTGTAATAAGTGTAGTTTATTTATAGACATGGAGGCGAGGCTCAGTGATTTAGAAGTCCGGCTCCGCACCTTGGTAGATCAGTCTTTAGCTACTGTAGCTAGCCAGTCCCCGGTAGTCGGTGCGGAACGGCCTGAGTTAGCCTGTGGTAGCCGTCCCCCGGCATCCCCTGTGCGGCCAGGAAGGGGGGGCTGGGTGACTGTCCAAAGGAGGAATAGTCGTAATCAAACTGTTCGTGTTTCTAACAGATTTTCCCCACTCAGCGACACACCCGCTGAGAAACCAACTCTGATCATTGGCAGCTCCATTTTGAAACATGAAGTTAGCGAAGCCAGCGGCCATAGTTAAGTGCATCCCTGGGGCCAGAGCAGGTGACATTGAGTTTTATTTGAAACTGCTGGCTAAGGATAAACATAAATACAGTAAGATTGTTATTCACGTCGGTGGTAATGACTCCCGGTTACGCCAATCGGAGGTCACTAAGATTAATGTTGAGTCGGTGTGTACATATGCAAAAACAATGTCGGACACCGTAGTTTTCTCTGGACCGCTGCCAAATCTGACCAGTGACGACATGTATAGCAGCATGTCGTCATTCCGCCGCTGGTTGTCGAGGTGGTGTCCAGCAAACGATGTGGGCTTTGTAGATCATTGGCAGACTTTCTGGGGAAGACCTGGTCTGATTCGGAGAGACGGCATCCATCCCACTTGGAAAGAAGCAGCTCTCATTTCTAGAAATCTGGCCAAGTTTATTAGTGGACCAAATCCATGACAACCCAGAGTTGAGACCAGGAGGCAGAGTCGCAGTCTAACACACTTCTCTGCTCCTCCATTTCAGCAGTTACTTAGTGAAAATCCTATAGTGACGGTGTCTGTTCGAAATTATTTAAATCAAAAGTAAACAGAAGAGGAGCTGTACATAAAAACCTCATAAAAATTAAAACCACAAGAGCAATAGTGCAAACTAATAGGAGAGTTAAATGTGGACTCTTAAACATCAGATCTCTCTCTTCTAAAGGTGTACTAGTAAATGAACTAATATCATATTATGATATTGATTTATTTTGTCTAACTGAAACCTGGCTGGGTGATGGAGAATATGTTAGCCTAAATGAATCCACCCCTCCCAGTCATATTAATACATTCCTCGAGGCACAGGCCGAGTAGGTGGAGTTGCAGCTATCTTCGACTCTAGCCTACTAATCAGCTCTAAACCTAAACTAAACTATAACTCATTTGAAAGCCTTGTTCTTGGTCTTTCACACCCAAGTTGGAAATCACTGCAACCAATTCTCTTTGTTATAGTGTACTGAGCACCTGGCCCGTATTCTGAATTCTTATCTGAAGTAGCAGAGTTTTTGTCAAGTTTAGTCCTTAAAACGGACAAAGTTATTATTGTAGGGGATTTTAATATTCATGTGGACGTTGAGAATGACAGCTTCAGAACTGCGTTTATGTCTCTGGTAGATTCCATTGGCTTCTCTCAGAGTGTTGATGAACCGACTCACTGTTTTAACCACACCCTCGACCTTGTTTTGGTGTATGGTATTGAAATTGAACATTTAGTGGTGTTCCCACAGAATCCCTCTTTGTTCGACCACTGTTTGATAACTTTTGAGTTTGTATTGCTGAACTACACGCCATTGGGCAAAAATTTCTATACAAGATGTCTGTCTGATAGTGCTGTAGCTAAATTTAAGGATGCGATTCCATCAGCTCTAAATTCATTATCAAGTCACAAAGTAACGGAGGACTCCTATGCTAATTTCAGTCCCTCCCAAATCGATCATCTTGTTGATAAAGCTGCAGGCTCGCTGCGAATGACACTCAACTCTGTAGCCCCTCTAAAAAAGAAAATAATAAAACAAAGACGGTTAGCTCCATGGTATAATACTGAAACTCACAAATTAAAGCAAATATCGCGGAAACTTGGCTTTCCACCAAACTGGAAAATTCGTTTAATTTGGCAAGATAGTCTTACAACTTATAGGAAGGCCCTCCGTAATGCCAGAGCAGCGTACTACTCGTCATTAATAGAGGAAAATAGAAACAACCCCAGGTTTCTTTTCAGCACTGTAGCCAGGCTGACAGAGAGTCATAGCTCTATTGAGCCAAGTATTCCCATAGCTCTCAGTAGTTACGACTTCATGAGCTTCTTTAATGATAAAATTCTAACTATTAGAAACAAAATTCA
>NC_060150.1:22244011-22244486 GCF_021292245.1 Micropterus dolomieu
TGAGAGTGTCTGTAAATCAAGGAAGGTCTTTGCTCCAGTATTTCCTGAGGTGAAACTGCCAAGCTGCTCCACCGCTGATGCAGGTCCGTCATTTGGTTTATGGTATCAAGGTTATATGTGTGCATAGTATGTGTGTGAGAGGAGACAAAAACTAAACTAAAATTAAAGCTGCAAGCAGCGTTGGGCGGGCCCTCGCACTTGTAAGCGCGTCCGCGCGTGAGCCGGCCGAGTTGCATATTCTGGAGCTCTGCCGGTGCGGCTGTGAATTTCCTACGCGGTTCCGACGCCGCATGAAGGTGTTATATGTCACTTCCTGTGTCCCCTATGTGGAGCTACATAGCACTTGCCGCTATGAATATAAATCGGTATTGGTGTGTAGATGTCTGCGGGGTGGGAGAGTTAACAAGCACGTAAAGTTTGTTTCAGATGTGAGCATGTACACTGAACAATAATGTACCCAAACAATAAAATAAAA
>NC_060150.1:22244586-22286322 GCF_021292245.1 Micropterus dolomieu
GAGTCAGCCGACTCTTCCAGATATTTGGCATGCTAGATATCTGGCTGTCGTCAGCGATGTGTCAGGGAGCCGTTTTGATGCGTCTTTGAGTGGTTCACACATGACTGGCGGCCACAGATCGACTGCTGATTTACCCCCGATCACAATCGTGTAGTGTGCACTAGGCATTACGCACAGTCTCGGTTCTGGGGGGTTGAACACGGTCTGTTGCAAGACTTTGTTTTTTCCTGAGTTCTGTTGTTAAGAAATCACACACAAACAAACTGATCCTCCGGTGGAGAAAATTGACTTGCTCAACCATTCAAGACCATTTACCTCTTCCCAGGCAATCTAATCTTCACATGAACTGGATCTTTACCAAGACAGCGTGGTAAGGAACCATAAAATGGTGTCTCAAAAATGGGTCCCCCACCCACACACACACACACACAAAACGCTGTCCTCTCCTCTCTATTCACACTAGGGTGACAACTGGTGAGGATCTCCAGGATCTCCTCCTTTCTTCCTTTAAGTAGTTGTTGAGTTTGTTAGCACAAGTTACATGCAACTGCTAAATAGTTAAAACATCCCAGTTACGTAATATCACAATTGCCTATACTGTACCACAGTCCCTTACCCAGTGAAATGCAAAGTGATTTGTGTTTGTTCTGCTTCTTAATTAGTTTTCCCATATATCATAGAAATTATGTTTGAGAACAATAATTGCAGGTAGAAGGTAATGAGTAGAAATTCATTTTGTTTCATTGTATCTTTATTTCTGTTAGTGGTTGTTACTAACCTGATTTCTTGTTTCAGCTATTTTGCTATTTACTATTAAGGCTCGTTTTCCTTGATCTTGTTTAGTTAACTTGCTTACTTACCTTTTAAGATCATTAAGAAGTTAGTAAGACAAACTCATGGTGTGGTCTAATTGTAGGAATTGTTAATGAGGTATCTTGTGTTGACCATTGTCATAAGAGTTATGAGTAAAAGCGCGCACATAAACTTAAAAATGTTACTTTCTTATGACCAAGAGAAACTTAACCAGAGTGGGCAGAACCTGACCCCCTACACGCCCAGGAGGATACCAAAACAAGAGGTCAGATTAAAAGGAAATAAACTCCTTTGTCTTGCTCTCTTATGCTTTTTACACTCTTACACTGTAATGCTCTCTTCTCTTGAAAACATTTCCCTCACAAACCTTTGAGCAACAATCTTCTGCCCAAAGTCATCTCCGCGACACCCTTTTTAACTCAATTGTCTTAGTGAAATATCCTGTTCTTGTGAACTATTTCTAAGGCCTTGATCAGGACAAAATTCCCCAGGCTATTCTTTGAAACTACCCTGATTAAATTTTGAGGCCTCACATATATCTATTTTACCTTTCACCTTTGTTTGGTTTAGTTATTATCTCGTTTCACTTATCTGTAAGTTATTTGATTAAGAAAGCAACCACCATTTTATCCTTTAGAAATCTTATTTCATTTTGAATTGAAACTACTAATGGCCAACAGAGTTTTGTAAAGTTATTCAAACAAGTACCCAGCCAGTAATAGAGCAGACATCACATATTCAAAGCTGAGTAACAGACCAGAACTAGTCACATCGACTGAAACCATGCAGTTTGCCTAAAGACTGTCCTCAGCTGATGCCAGCCAGAAAGCCAAGGGCCACTGAGCAAACCAGCTCTCGTAAACACTGATTCCTTCATGGCCGTCTTCTCGTGAGCTTCGTCTGTTAAGCAGGCTTCCAATGGCAACAACTTGCTGACAGTGCGAGGCCCTCGAACAAGCTGAGGACGCAACGAAACAGTAAGGCAAAACTATCTATTTCCTGGGTGATGTTGCTGGAGCTCTTACATTCATAGCCTAATTACAATAGGTATAACGTTAGGATCCAAAACTTGATCCATTCGCTCCCTTTATTATTTGAGAACCATATTCTTTCACAAAGGCCAAACAAGAATTCCAGTTGAACCCTGTTTAATTCTGTTCCAACTTCAGGACAGGGACTCTGACTTTGAACAGCAGTTAGGAGTATTCAGCCTTCCTGGAGAATCTGAAAGGAGTCCTGCATGGGACTCCAGTAGGGGACTCTATAATTCTGCAGAGACACTTCACCACACATGTGGGAAATGATGGCGACACCAGGATTCAGTGGGATGGGGATCTCATCGCTGCTTTTTGAAGTTGAAGTTGTCCTGATTGCATTATCGGTCTTTGTAAATCAGACAAAACTCCCTTACTTACTGCCATATCATTGCAGCAAAATGTATTTCCTCTGAGAACAACCGTTGTTGTTTGGATAAAGTTACTGTAATATTATCACATTATTATTATTGTGGTTGTTATTTTAATAATTGTTCCTTGGAAAAAGTAAGACATATTTTCAATAGGCCTATATTGTGTTTTTAGTTTGTTTTTGATTGTTTTTTCCTCTTTTTTTAGTTTTTATAATGCCATTTTATCGTTTATTATTTATATAATTATTTTATTGTTTATATGTGAACTCCTACTCTGCCAACATTGTTTACCTAAACATTAAAAGGCCTAAAGCAGAAAGACAGAGAGAGAGAGAGAGAGAGAGAGAGAGAGAGAGACAGAGTCGCATGTCTTCATTCCCCTGCAGCAAAGTCACAGACATCAGCTCAAGGATCTGTACGTGATGTCACCATTACATGGAAGTATTTCTGCCGGCTACACATACAGGTCCGTGTGTTGGTGGTGGCGTCACTTACTGATCCTTAGTAGTTGTATTTCAGACTTGAGCTTCAGAAATGCTTGGGAAAATGAAGCGTGTGTGGACGCTACTGCGCTACTCGTTCAATAAAAGAGCTTCCCTACTGAAAAGCTATTTGATTTAGAAAACAGCGATGCTAACACCACGCTACTGAGAAGTTAAACTAGTAATGGCGACGTCTGTTGGGTACACTGGGTACGGCTATATGTTAAGATACTTACCCAGATGCCCAGTTTGTGTTGACTTATATGGTTGTCTTGGTTATTAATTTTATTTTAGTAAATTACTTACTTTAATACATTTTTTATTAAATTGTCCATATTATCCATTTCTGAGCTTATTGTTTTGTTACTATTTGGTGGCAAAAATAGCACAAAATGTTGTCAGTTTTTGTTAGGAAGTAAAAAAAAATGTTTTTGTTCTTTGTCTTGTCTTGTGTTCATAAAAAATATATTTTCAAGGGGGCCCCAGAGACTAGGGGTCGCTAAGCAACTGTTTATGTTGCTTAATGGGTGGGGCTGGCTCTTAAAATGAGAACAGTTGAAGGCGAGATGGCCATTTGTATCCGTCCACCAAACAGCAGCCATTCCCAGCAGGCAATGGCTGGTGCATCAGCCTCGCTATCATCTGTTATCTCGTCTTAACAGACAGATCTGGCAGCAGAACAACAGGGGGAGGGAGGGGGCGGCAGTGTCCCAGCTGACTGGGACAAACACCACCCCCCTCGGAGCAGGACATTGTAGATTCAGCCTCATGGTGAGACATGAGATCCACCGCAGTAAGACAAGGAACCCCAGGCATTGCTGCAGACTTTCTTGGCACTCGCAGAGTAATTAATTGTGAGTGATTCATTTGGGGCTTGCAACAGAGAGCTGGTGTAGAGACCTTTTTAAAAGAGCTGAGGAGGTGGGGTCTACACCATCACGCTGTCGGGATACAATCATACAGGCACAGAAAATATCATAGTGGATGAATCAGCACACACACACACACGCACACGCACACAAACACACACACAAACATGCCAGCACTGCTCTTTCATAATATGATGTTTTATTGAAAATTAATTTGGTCCCTTTATTGTGTTTTCCACTTTTTATACGATACATCGAAAGCTGGTTATTAACACTGATATTCTTTGTAAATTTAATCAGTTCTCTCTATGAAGTCGTCATTGCAACCTTTTGATCAGGCGCCATATCAGTAGTATGATAATTATGGTGGAAATACAAGAATTAAATGTCAAAAGTATGAAAGTGGCAGCATTTCAAAGTACAATAATATACAATAAAAAAACAGAACAGGTAACCTTTAGTGTGAAACTAAAGGCAACAATTACCTCCATCTCCTCATTTAATTCTATTGGTTTATACATGAAGGAGAATTTGCATAATTTTGTTTAATGTAAATCTGCCACATTTTAATATGTAGCCACTGACCAGCTTTCTAAGAATTAAAAGAAAATACTGGGGCATGTATTTGCAAAATAGCAAGACAAACTATTGGTGTTAATTTCTACAATTATTAATAAAGGTGTTTTATTTTAAGAAAACATTCAAATTAGTTCTCAAAGATGAAATTTATAGGGTTCGGGGAAGTCACACCCACAAGGCTGCAGCTGGAACTGTCCACTTGTGCTTGCTCAGGTGTGACAGACATGAGTATTTGTTCTTTTATAATGTTTGATTATAACATTGTAACAGTAATTTTGTTGATGATGCACTGTATTATGTATATATATATATATATATATATATATATATATATATATATATATATATATAATGTATATATCTTGTGTCTATCTTTTAACATGAACATTGGCACAAACTATCTGTAAAGTTGGCTAACACCCATTTGAATAACGGGAAAGTGAATGAAATGTATGAATGTGAAAGTGTTAATTGAAGCAGCATCGGCAAAGAACAGTCAAGTCAAACTTGTAATAGATTTATATTCACTGTTAGAATGTGATAAAGCCAGACAACTTCTATAAACTTTCCTGTACAGAAGAAACAGAGCATTTACGTAGTAAACATGGAACATCCTTAAGGGCAGCCAGATTCCTCAAGATTCCAAAATGCTAAACCATGCTACACAGCTGATGATGCTTTACCCCGTCCATCAAATAATTGTCACAACATTTCAGTTTTAAAAGTTCAACCTCATGGTGGTGATAGAGGAAAAGTAAGGGGATCATCAAAGACAGTAGGCTTCATCCTCTGGGAACCTTAATGTTTAGACAACTCCATCCAACAATTGTTGAGACATTTCAGGCTAGATGAAAATGGTTGACCAACTCACCAGCATTGCCATCACTCGAGCCATGCTGTTAACATTGAAAAATAAAAGTTGTCTGGAGAAAAAATAAGAGAAAGAACTGGAGTTCCTACTAATGTCTATTGGTCATCATCTTATCTGCCATACAAAACACTTATACTCACACAGAAGGAAGGCGTGGAAGTAGTGAACAGTCAGTACATTGGCTTTTAATGGTAAATAAACTTGGTCAAATTAATACAAATAAAGCAAAAGTCTCCCTTCATCTGAACTCACATTAAAACTGTTATATTGTTAACTGCACTCTACAATATTGTACAACTTCAATTAATTGTCGAGTCCCAAATAGCCGCTTACCCCGTTTACTAGCCTGGTGTGGGAATACATTTTGACAAATAAACGCAGGTCTTTATTAAACGCCTGGTCTGTTTTTTCATAGAAGTTCTTTGAATGTATAAAACCTCTTAAAACCCGCCTGAACACCTGCTTTAGCTGCTTCTAAGCTGCTTAGATCGTTAATACAAATATTAATGTTTAAACGTATGATCAGTATGTCAGTATGGACATGGTACATTGTTAGATCGGTTAGATTCTACACAATACAATCGTTCATTTGATTTAACGGAAACAACAAGCCCCGAAGTGTAATTCATATAGATTTACTGGTGTAAACTGCATGGTACAGGAGATGAAAAAAAAGAGAAAATGCCGACTCTGTCACCTTTGAAGCGCTGGTTAAATCAGTAATTTTTATACAAGTAATATTCATACTGTTTGAAATATAATAAAAAAATAAACTGTTTCAGTTTTGTGCAAAAAGAATTAAAGGTCTGTCCCATATGGACGCCTGATTATAGCAAATATAAGCCTGGGCTATTAATTAAACTTTTACCATATTAGTACTTTTTGTTGGGGTTCTAAAAGCTTCAAAACCACACAACTGTTATTACATTTCAAGCACACAGCCTGTAACTCCTCTCATAGAAACAGTTTGTATTTAACCTCCTTCCACCCCATTCTCCTCTCTGTGTATCTCTGTCCCTCTCTGTCTTCAGGATGAGGGAAATTGGTGGCAATGTTTGCTATAGAAGAAGGATTTGACCTCAGTTATACAGGGTTTGGGAGTGAACAAACAGAATCCAAGAGAAATTGGAATTAATAATGTAGATTCTAATATGTTTACTCAACTCAGATGATGGCTTCAATAAAATATAAGAGTACAGTGCCCCATGAGGGCATATCTGTCTTGTTGCGGACATAAAATACCTCTCCTTTACAGCCAAACTGCAAGCTGTGGTTGCTCTTCTGTCAACCCAGAACAAATAGAAGAAGAAAGTAAATCTAGGTACGTACATAGTACGCAACCCCAGGGAAAGTGTAGTTGTATGTATTTGATGGATCAATGCAGCACCTTGCCAGATGCACTGTTGCACCGTAATAAAAGTCAGAGCAGGGTTCAACTCTTTTGCTGGATGACTGTCCTGTGTTTTTTTTTAGGAGCTCCCTGTGTTGGCACCTCTGCTGTGCTGACGACTGTCCTCATTCAAATGAATGAGTGGGTTGTGTTTTTACACACAGTGTAGTAAAGTCAGTCTGAATGTGTTCTAACTGAGCAGAGAGGGCACATTTTTATTGATTTTGTACATTGGATTAACTCTAAAATGTATTACTTCTTTTCTATTTTGTATATCTACTTTAGACAGAAATCAAAAACATTAGAATGCTCTAATAGCTGACATGGTAAATTCAGTCAGGTCTTCTTCACTACTTTTTTATCTTAGTTCTTGTGTAGTCAGACTTCTGTGTCAGTTCCTTGTCTTGGTTCTTAGGCCCCATCCACACTACTCCATTTTAGTTTACAATCAGAGAATTAAAACGAATACGATCTCCGTCCACACCAGCGTTTTAGCTGCGTTTTGGAAGTGATCTCTGTCTACATTAAAATGACTGAAAATGCACATTAGGGCCGTTCAGGTACACTGGGCATGCGCGTGCCGTGTTTCTGCTTTGCAATGCCGAATCAGAGAGCCGAGCGTGAGCAGCTGTGTCGTCGTTTCTAAAGTCATCAGTTTTAGCCCGTCTCCACTAAAACGTTCTCCGGAGTTTTGAAACGCAAAACGGGGTCTGCAGTGTTTCCAAACTTCTCTGTTTGAAGTCTTTTTTTACGTTGTTTTAGTCTGTACGGGTGGTGCAAACATAGCAAAAGGTCTCCGTTTTAATTCTAAAACGCAGTAGTGTGGATGGGGCCTTAGGTGTGTTTACTAGTTTCTTCCCATTTAAAGTTACATGTGTTCTGTTTTACTCATCCAAGGCCCCATTTCAGAAAGCAGGATTAGTGAAAATTCTGAGTATGTTGGGCCTGAGATGAGGGAAACTGAGATCAGATAAACCCTAGTCAGTATCTGACTTCTCCCCTCCTGTGGAGCCTGAAGCGGCTGTCTAAAATTTCCTCATTCACACTGTTGATATCAAAGCACAGATATGAACGCATTTACGTCTTTGGAAACATTGAAATCCCGGTTAGATAGGCTATTAGTTTTTTACCCAAACTTAGTCTTGAACATGACCGCTTTTATGATCAATCTGTCATTAATGGCTACACTGTCCTTTATAACAGTGACTCTGTGGACATTATGGCAGCTGTCAGGTTGGCAACTGTTGCACTACTTACTGTGGGCTACATTACTGTAGCCTACTCACAAAAACTAATCTGTATAAAACTGGTCAATGAACAGTAATCTTTCATATTGTAGTTGCACTGACTGGAAAATTCCTATCGTAGTTATCATGTTGGATAGGATGTGAACATTTCCGGGTGAGGATGATTGTGGTGCAGCTTATACAAATAAATGTAGTTTAAAAGAGTTTTTCATTATAAACTGCTGATAGTCTGAATGTTTTTTGACATAATGATGAGCAAGTAAGATTTTATTAATGTAAAATATACGTCTAGAACTTCAGTTTGAACCTGCATGCATTTTCCATTGCAAAAAAAATAAATTTATAGGCTAACCTACTGGGTCGGACTGTGACTTACAAGTCCATGAGTAGCTGTGTCTGATCTGTTTGATTAATATTTTCATCTTCAGTTATTGCCACCAGCATTTTGTTCCGTCAGGTTACAGCTGAATAATATAGCCTATTTAAAATTTATGTAATGGGCTTTAGGAGAATTCCACCACTTTATCATATATTAGGGAAATTAGGCAAATATCGATAAATGTGATTCATTCAATTCGATTCATTCGATTAATTTATTACAAAACTACAAACAAGTTACAAAACTTGTAATTAATTCAATTAATTTTTGAATTGCTTGACAGGCCTATTTATTATATGTCTATTATTATTATTAACAAGGTCAAACTTCAGTAAAATCTGATCAACTATCAGTGCATAAATTAAAAATAAATGACATGTGCATTAACAAACACTGATGGCACACTGGATATTGTATATTGGCACTCATCACAGAAAAGGTTGCCAGCCCCTTGCCTAAATCAAAATGCGTAGTCCATAATAATGCATTGATTTGATGTGTTCTTATGGCGTCTATGAGAATATTAGCCAAATTCTATCAGCTCGGCTGTGTGTCGGCGTTTCCACATTAAACAACTCGTGCACTGATTAAGTGGTCGTTCGCCTCACTTTAAAGAACTTCTCGTTACCTCAAAAATGAGATTAATTCATTTAACACTCTCAAAAATGTTCCAAACATTGTTCAAATTAACTTCACAAAGCAATAAAATGAAAAATCCATTCATGCCATAAAATGTACTCAAATAGGTGGTCGAAAGACTGAATCTCAACATTCATGCTATTGAAAACTCACCTCATTACCTGCGCCCACGTCGCTAAAGGTGGGGCGGAACATGACCAGTCTCTGTGATAGCCTATAAAATAGTTACTAACCTAAAATAAATAGCCCACGTTCATATTAAAATTAATTTCAATAGCCAAACTGCTCATATTCAGCCTCACATAAGAAAAATGAAACATCTCAAATCAAGGCCCCTGATCCCTGTCTCCTGTTGTGGTTCCGCGACGCTCGTTTGCCCAGGTTTAAATGTTTGCTTGTTCCCTCAGTCTGTGTCCGGTCATTGTGGCTTGTTGCTCTGTCTCCCATGTTGCGTGTGTTTGTTCTGCCTCTAACTTTGCCTGTTCGTTCCTGCCGCTTGTTCTTGTGGATTTTCTGTTGGATCACTTTGTTTCATTTGGACTCTATATAATTTTGGATTCTCTGGACTCAGTCACTCCTTGCAAGTATGCTCGCTTTAAGTTTTGTTAATTAAACCTTTGGACTTTATCAGCCTGTTTCCGTGTTGTCCGTTTGGGTCCTCCAACCTATCACCCACACACCCACCGTGACGTCATTACAATATGCTCTGCCCTTTTTATGCTTACCAGTGGTAAAAGCAAAGGCAAAGAAGAGGAGTGCATGCTAATATGCTAATGATACATGACATAACATGCCTAACAATGCTTTTAGGCCCATATAATATTCTCAAGCTTTGTTTAAGGGCAGTTACCATCAGTGTTGAAATATCTTCTAACGTTTTTATACTGCACCCTGATTTGTTTTTGAAAGAGGTGATAAATGAGGACTGTAATGCCATCACATGTTACTAAACTTCCTTTCTGACCTAAAAAGCCACCAATATTACAGGTGGCTTTAAAGTCATATCAAATATTGTAAAGAAAAATGGATCAAATGAATAATCCAATAGATCTGTCTGCCTTGAATGTTCCTATACTGTTCCTAAAAATAAAAACGAAATCCTCAACTTTGCTTACATTCTTAAAGTCAGGAGGTATTAGTTCTTCTCTGTAAATTAAAGAACTTCTTTCTGTTTGTGTGTGTTCATGTCAGTTGCTAATAAGTGTACTAACACCCTTACCAGTGCATTTCCAACACCCACATGTGTCACTACTTTGTGAGTAATGGACTTTACTGAGCAACTACAAAGCAAAGCATTTAGCTTTAGGCTTTGTTTGTTGCCAGTGCAAACTTGTTGTTCAGGCTTCAGATTGTTAACGTATGGGGGAAGCTGCAGTCAGCTACTTTCCCATCCAGTGTGTGGTAGAAGTTAAGGAAGTGCTGTATCAACGTGGGCAGACAGCTTTCCAATAAGCAGCCAAGCCTGAAATGTTGCCACACTGTGGCTTGATGATCCCTGAGAAACTGAGGGGGAAGAAGAAGACAAGGTGGTTAAATGGTGGGTGGGAGGGTGGGAATAATCATGCTTTGTTTGTGACCTGTTTGTATTTTTAATTTTTACAGCCTTCACCTCCTCTCTTTCAATCTTACCTTTGTTGCTTATTTGTCTCGCCCCTTTCTGTCTCCCTCTGTGGGCACCTCTCCCTCCTCCTCCTCCCCAGACTCCTTCGATCCCTTTAGCTCCGACAGGAAATGGAGAATTTGTTAAAAGGTGGCAGTAGATCAAAGTCTTGTAGCATCCGGCAACCTGCCAAGAAGAAGGGAATACTTACTGTTGGCAGACTACATGGAAGGAGTGTTAGAGGAAGGAAGAAAAATGAGAAAGCAGTATGAGACAGAGCCTCACAAGAAAGAGAAACAGTGAGAAAGAAGTGGATGACTGGACAGTTAGATGGCACATTAGCCATCCCAACACTCCTTTTCAGCAGTCTTAAAATTCAGACTGAATGGCAATTTTGTTTCTTGGCACTGACATCTTGGTCATTTTCTGTGTGTCTGTTTTTGGAGTAGGTACCATTAAAAATCGCTAGTGATAATTTTCTAGTAAAACTGAAAAGATCAGTTCCAATTTACAGCATAATATTGGTCACAATTACATTACAACACAGAGAGATGTCATTGTAGCGCACAGTTGTGGTTGATAAATAAAGGCAGGTCACTCTAATTAATGACTCTGACTAACTGCTGATTGGATGTGTAAATCTTTCCAAAGGTCACGTCTTACCTGTTTAGTCCATGGCCTTTAACTGCCCTTGTAGTCAATCATAGTTACATCAGTACCATTATACAGATCTGTTATAATGACAGTGGCTGTAATTATAAGATGTTGAAGCCATGTGGAAACATTAGAAACAAAGAAGTGTAACACAACTCCAATACAGCATTTTAGAGGAAGAAAACAGCCTTTGTAAAGTAAGAGGCACAAAGTAAATTATAAAACCATACAATCTACAATCTGTTGAAATTGTTTTAAACAGAGATATTTTTTGCAACATATTTTTGACAATAGGTGTTATGAATGAGGTCTAATAATAAAATGATTTTGGTCATCAGGGTGTGTAATAGCAATGCCACAGATGTCAGCACTGAGAGGTAGCGATGTTGCTGAAAACCATTGGTGTTTGATGTGAAAAATGTAATTCTCCAAAACAATTGCTTCTGACACCATTTGAAAGCATTTTGATGTCATTGTGGTATGTCAGAACTAAAAGTAGCTGTGTAGAAGCCTTTCATATTTTGCCCACGACATTAATTTAGCTGCACTGTGCCAGCCACCTTGCTGTGCATGTTTGAAATACCAACAGTACTGTACTGTCTTTTATGTTCACAGAAAGGAAGGCATATCTTTTTTTGTCCTTACCAAGGATTCCATACTTTCATAGTCTGCTCCTGCCTTGTCTTCTCACTGTTTGACTGAACGTGGATATGTCAAGCCATTTGCCATTATATAAAAAAGATGATGGAATCTAAAAATGTCAAATATTTTTGCTATTTTTGCTAAGTTTTAAATTGTAGATAGATTTTTCAAAAATCGGTTGAAGCAAATGTTTTGTGATTGTATAGGCTAAAGAAATAGGGTGGTCATATAAACCACTTAATGGAATAGAAAAAACTTAATATATTTTTCTAAAAAAAAGAAAGAACCACCCCTGCGTTTCTTGGATGAATAATAATAATAATATAATAATAATCCTTATTTGTAGAGCACTTTTCAAAAACAAGTTACAAAGTGCTTTAACAAGTGAAAAGAATAATACAAATAATGGTTAATAACCATGTAACTGCAGCGTCCTTGGTTTGAGTCAGGCCAGGAACCATTTACACCTAGGCACTTAATACTTCTTGATCAATCAAATAGCTATCCACTATCGCATATTGTCTCACAACTATTTAGCACCTGGTGGCAACAGCCAATGTCATTGTTTACAGTCAAATTAGCAATCTTGGGATCCATTGGCTGTCGTCTGAGGACGATTTCAATTCCATATTGATAAAAGGCTAACCTGTCGTCAGAGACAGCCTTTCGACCAATGCGTTCCATGTCTTCTGTTCTCCACATGGACTGTTAACTTGCATGCAACCACTTGAGCCCACTCAAATGTGATTAGTCAATACATGGAATACCAATAAGGCCACAAACGGAAAGCATAACGCTTCCGATACCAAAATCGTATAATAATTATTAGGGAACTTTTATCATGTGAGTCATTAAACTCCGTTTCACAATCCTCCAGAAAGTCACACTTAGCTGGTCAGAAGTCAGCACATGAACTTAGTCGCAGCTACATTTGGTCAGTGACCTGTGACCTGTGACCTATGATATCACCTCATTAATAAAAATAGCTATGCAACATTGTTCTCTCTCTTCTTCTTCGCCTCATCCCCTTCTGGATGTGACACCCAGCGTGGCCTGCTTAGACACACAAGCAGAACTCTGATTTTACAGCCGCGACACTTAAGAAGCCTGCAACAAGCTAAGTTAGCCAGCGGTTAACTTTAAGGACAATATATATTTCCAAACTCTTCTAAACAGAAATCCAAATCCTTCAACTAGTTAACAATGCTAATTTATTTTTTGATAGTTATATTATTATAGTTATATTAAATGAGACTGAATTAGGTAATTAGCTTTTCTCTTGTTTAAGAGTGGTGCCCCTGGAGAATTTAACTTTATATTGTATATTCTATTATTAATTATTAAATATTATTACTGTTTACAGAAGCCCAAAGAGGCCATAGATAAAAATTTTTTTTTTACTCCCTTTTTATTTTCTCATGATCTCAAGATAACAAACCATATATTAATACAGGGGTAGGCAGGTGCGTTTCTTTAGGATAATTTCCCAACAAATTTAAAGTGGCACTGGTTAGCTCAGTTGGTAGAGTGCATGATTTGTAGACCATGGATCGCGTGTTTGACTTCTGCTCTTTTTTTTCTCCTTTTGTGTGTGTTTTATCATCCTCCTAACAACAAAGTTGTTAAGAAGAGATTCAGGGGAATCCAATCTCACATTTCCAGACGGCTGTTTAAAAGGTTCTGAAACAGCCGTCAGGAAATGTGTAATGTTAAATGAATTAGAAGTGGACGAATTTCCTCTGCCTGGGAATGATGGAGAAATGAAATGTCCAAAGTTTGATGAATGTGAACAAATCGCTGGGATGCGCATAGTCCAGCACGTGCTTTATTGTGAGCATGTGAGTCTCTTCATTAGACCTTCGTTGAAGAGGATTATGAAAAAAAAGGGGATCAAACACACAACCCTACAACCACATGTCCTGTGCGCTACCCACTGAGCTAACCAGTGACATTGAAATCCATATTGAAATTATAATTAAACCCCTGTGTTAGACTCCTGTTTTGTTACCTCGAGATCACAAGAAAATAATCAGAATCAGAAGGAGCTTTATAGCCAAGTAGTCTTTTACACGTACGAGGAATTTGCTACACATAGACAAACACACAGTTGACATAAATAAATGAAGAACTATATAAATGTGGAATAAACAGGTGCAAGTTATAAAAGAATAATAAAAGAATAAATGAATAGAGAATAATACAACCATGTGCAGAGAAAGACAATGTGGCAGATATTTACATGTTCATTACTCTTGGTTTGTGTTGTGCAGACGTATTGCAGCAGGAGATGAATATTGTATTTATAAAAATATATAAATTGACAAAATATAAAAATATAGAAGAATAACAATTAACTATTAACAACAATACGTGTAATAATGCCAGGTTCGTGCAATGATGTATAATGAAAAAATATTTACATGTGCAGAGACATTTGTATTATTTGAAAGGGGGAGTGTCAGTAGGGGACCCGGGCCTTGTTAATGAGGCTAGTTGCAGACGGGAAGAAACTGTTTTTATGGCGAGAGGTTTTGGTCCTGATGGACCGCAGCCTCCTGCCAGGGGGGGAATCTGAAACAGTTTGTGACCAGGATGGGAGGGGTCAGCTGCAATCTTTCCTGCTCACCTCAGAGTCCTGGAGTGATGGAAGATTGCAGCCAATCACCTTCTCTGCAGTGCGAATGATGCGCTGCAGCCTGCCCTTGTCCTTGGCAGTGGCAGCAGCGTACCAGATGGTGATGGAGGAGGTGAGGATGGACTCAATGATGGCGGTGTAGAAGTGCACCATCATTGTCTTTGGTAGGCTGAACTTCTTCAGCTGCCGCAGCAAGTACATCCTCTGCTGGGCCTTCTTAGTGAGGGAGGTGATGGTCAGCTCCCACTTGAGGTCCCTGGAGATGATGGTGCCCAGGAAGCTGAATGAGTCCTCAGTGGCGACAGGGGAGAGTGGGACAGGGCTCTTTCTGAAATTTAATGAGTGTGGTGTCATCCGCAAACTTCAGGAGCTTGACAGACTGGTAACTGGAGGTGGTTGGTGTACAGGGAGAAGAGCAGAGGGGAAAGAACGCAGCCTTGAGGGGAACCGGTGCTGATGGTCCTGGAATCAGAGACATGTTTTCCCATCTCTGTAGGCAAACTGCAGGGGGCCAACAGATCTGTAGATGATGCAGTAAATATGGCCCTTTACTATATCCTCCAGCACCTGAACCTACGCCAGGATCCTGTTTGTGCAGGACAAGCTCTCAGCTGAACGTGCCTGAATCCACCTGCAGGTGGATCACTGACTTCCTGACAGACAGCAGGTGAATATGTTATTCCTAACGTAAGTTATGTAACATCACTAAAAGGAATAAATTTTGAGGGTTTTTTTCACATAAACACTGGTCTCCTTGGTGAAAGTCGATTTTTTGTCCCCCTTGTCCACCACACTGAAAATAACATACAAATAGCTGTAAATCTTGTTTTTTTTAGATTAGAGGCTGCATTCTTGTAAGCCGATATCACCGTATGTGGCAAACAAAGTTGTCTCCTATTTTTCCCCGGTACATGAAGAATTCTTTCAGGTGTGGCCATAGATCCCCGTACTTTGTCATTTTTTTCATTGTTTTCAATTTTGTTGATGAAAGATTTGGATATTATTATTGTAGGCCTACTCAGAAGCGATTTATGATTTAAAAAGTAGAAGAGTAGATTACATAGTGTAATAAAACTTCAGTAAGAGTAAAATTATAAATTTTACTCAAGGTCATCTAGCCTTCTAAATGGCCCTTCAAAGGGAGCATTCATATCCAGACTCAAATGTTCTAATCTATTGCAATATTTTAGGCAATTCAGAAAAATTGCTATTCACGATTTCAATTGCACATGTGAGTGATAGTAACGTTACAGTTATTTCCATGTCCTGTATATGAAGTATATGTATAAATAAAATAAATAAATAATAAATTAAGCTGTCTGTTCAGCAAATTTGGTCAGATTTGTCACTATAATAGTTGATAATGGTTTCAAGCAACAAGCATTAATATAAAATGTACAGTACTCTAATGTTAAAATCATGTTGTAACATTCCAAGGACTCCTGGACAAACCAGGCAACTAAGAAAACGGTGAACCGTTTTCAAAGAATCAATTGATAATTATCTTAACCATGACGTAACGCATTACTCTTTGTTATCCTTTACAGAACACATTTTATGTAAAATTAAAATAAACCGGGCGGCACGGTGATGCAGTGGTCACCTCACAGTAAGAAGGTCGTGGGTTCAAACCCCAGTTCCTCCAGCCTTTCTGTGTGGAGTTTGCATGTTCTCCCCGTGTCCGCGTGGGTTCTCTCCCGGTGCTCTGGCTTCCTCCCACCGTCCAAAGACATGTGGACTAGGTTAATTGGTGACCCTAAATTGTCCTTAGGTGTGAGTGTGAGTGTGAACGTGATTGGTTGTTTGTCTATGTGTGGCCCTGCAATGGACTGGAGACCTGTCCAGGGTGTACACCGCCTTGTGCCCGATGCCAGCCTTTATTGATGCCATGACATAGTCAATACCTGAGTGATAACAGCTTGTTGTAAATTGTACAGGCTAACATTATTGTGGACTGTTTGCGCGACAGCTAGCATACTATTTTCTACATGGTCGTGTGTAAATGGTAACCCTAGACTTGCAAACTCTCACACATGCTGTCTTGATTCAGTAGGGATGACTGCAGATATACCATGAGCCACTTCAAAATACTGTTGTACATCGAGAATACCAATACCACATTTGTTGTTTTAAAGACAAATTGTTTGACAAAGCCTTTAGGAAGTCAGGTGATGTGACGTGATGTAATATAATTAGTATTAGGATAGGAAGTCCACATAGCAAGGTTGTGGTGGATTAATGAGTCAAATACAGGACTTTCACCCAAGAGACTGGGCTTTTGTGCCAAAAGTCAAAATTTATGTTTTATTGTTAGACTTATTATTTTCATGATTTGGGTTAAGATATGGGTAAATATATCATGCACACACACACACTTGCATCACATGTTTGTTGATTGTTATATTCTTTTTGTGCTTAGAGTAGATTTCCACACTCCATACAGAATGGGAAACTTGACATGTAGTAAAATGAAACACTGATCAAACAGCTCCCTATTGGCCATCACTCACTTACCTTTCATCTAATGTTTATAAAACCAGAAGGTCAGAAGGACAGCACATCCTTTAAAAAGCTTGACCAGTGAGTGACATCAAGGTCCTATTATTTCTTCCCACTGCTGTTTTAAGTGAGATGAGCAGAGAGGAGGGGCCATTGCTATTCAGGGTCCACCTTCACTGGTTTTTGATGTGATATCAAGTCATTTAATTTACAGCAGTCTGTGCCTGTGCAGCTGAACCACTCAGGAAAAACAAAAGTGGAGATCTGAAAAGTCCTTTAATAAAGTCATGAGAAAGTCTGAGGCTACCAAATTAGATCTGTAAGGTTGGATGGAGACAGACAGAATGAGGGACAGGGGAAGAGAGAGACAGGGAGGGATTTGACTTTGCACAATTGAACTGGAGACAAATGCTAGCCAGCAATTAGGAACCATCACAACTAATACGGGCGATTCCTCATGTTCTGCTCTTAGTTTAATAGTTTAATTGGCGGTTAGAAGCCTACCACACTATACCACTCACAAGATAAGATGTTCCTTTATTGATCCCCCGTAGGGGAAATTCAAGTTGGCACAGCAGCACAGGTGAATATAAAAAGAAACAAAATACAATAATGTAGAATCAGTTATCATTCTATATAAATGTATACACACTATATACACACATTGTACTATGTACAATTCAAATATAATAACAATACCATAACAATAACAATTATGTACAATCAAAAAAGAGTGTGTCAGTGGAGATGGGAGACTTTGTGTGCTGTAGCGTCGTGGAGCCAGATGGTACAAATGAGCCTTCTAAGCACTTTGAGGCACATGGCTGGATGAGTCTGTGGCTGAAAGTGCTCCTGAGCTGTCTCAGCTCAGCATAGAGAGAATGAGAGGGGTTGTCCATGATGGCTTTCAGCTTCTCTCTCATCCTCCTCTCAGTCACTGCCTCCCCACTGTCCAGTTCAATCCCAACAATAATTAGCTTAATTGTCAGTGAAGTAGTCTGTGATCCAGGCCAAAAGGTCCTGGGCGTTGTCAAAAGTACTGGAGAAGTCAAAGAACATGATCTTCACAGTGCTGCGTGGTGTAAGCTCTGTGAAGCAGGCCGATGATGGCGTTGTCCACATTGATGTCAGTCTGGTACGCAAACTGCAGAGGGTCCTGAGAGTCATGTACCAGGAGCCAGATGTGCTGTGGAACCAGTATCTCAAATGTCTTCACGACATGTGACATTAGTGCCACAGGCCTGAAGTTGGAGAGGTCACTGCAACGTCCCTTTTTCTGGACAGGGACGATGCAGGAGAGAGGTATCTCAGGGAGAGGTCAATAAGATAAGAACACTCCTGCCAGCTGCTCTGCTCACACCTGAAGCACCCTCAAGCATCTTTTTCTTGTTCTACAGGGATTGTTGTTGAGGAAGCAGCAGAGCCTTTTGGTGGGGATAACACTCTCGTCGTAGAACCTGATGTAATCTGTCACACAGTGGGATTGACCCTCAATGTCATCCCTGTGGTTCTGTTGGAAAAGTTCCCAATCCGTTGTCCTCCATCAGGTTCTGCGAGGACCTCCACTGACCACTGCTGCACAGTTTGGGTGGTGATGGACTGTCTCCTCCTAAAAGCAGGCTTGTATGTAAGAGTCAGCTGTACCAAACAGTGGTCCAGTAGGTCAAGGGGGTGGCAGGGTGGTGGCACTGTAGGCTTCCTTTACACTGGAATACGCTAGATCCAGGGTCCTGTCTCCTCTAGTGTTACAGGCAACATACTCTGTGAAGCTGTGGAGTTGTCAGTGTCCTTAAGATTTTGACATGATTAAAATCTCACTTTATGAGGAGTGTGCTGGGATGCTGTGTCTGCAGGTCCACGACGGTGAAGTGATTGAGTGGCCTGGTTTTTACAATTCAGCAAAATTTGTTGCACTTCCTATACTCGCACTGCCCGCTGACCAGGGCAGCAAACATTGCCGCAGAGTCACACCTGACACCAGTGTGTGATGCACTACAATTCTGCCTCTTTTAAAACAGTTTGCTCCATCTGTCAGTCAAAGAATAAATAGACATGTACAGAGCAGAATGAGGTAACAAACAATATTTATTGAACGGAACTTTTTCCATAGAATCCTAAGATGATTCACTCTGTAATGAACTTTGGTTTCCTCTAACGTGGGCATTTCAGCATCACCATATCAGTCTATCTGGACTGTCTAGGTGAAATTAAGAAAGTATGTTACAATCAGTTGTTGTCTAGGGATGAAGGAAGTAACATATCGCCGATGTGATCAGGAAGTTACAATCATTTATTGTCAAGTGACAGAAAAGTAATAAACAGTTACAAGCTTGTCGTCAACTATCGATGTAATATACACCAAAAGAGAAATCAAAAAGAAGGCAAAGTGATGCAGGGAACAAAGAGAAGGGCTGCGAATGGCGCCAAACCCACCTTTCTAGCCAACTAACTAACGAGATCCAAATCGGTGGGCGATGTAGTCGTTGCCCTGAGAGGGAATCCACCCATGGGATGATGGATGACCTTAAAAAAAGAACACTTCCCCAAACTAACATAATACACAGAACGGTCACCCATCAACCATAACGGTATATCAGTTAGTTAAGCACTCATTAACATAAATGTACTCATGCCTAGCCGTTTAAATGTTACTAAGAGTATAAACATTTGAATGGTTGAATTAAATATTACCATGAAAATATTCCTCTTTCTTGAGGCAAAATCATCAATGACGTCATATGTTATTGTAATATGTGTTTCCCCTCGTCATGATTTATGCTAATGATGGCCAGACCAAATGTTCATGTGACATGGAGGATCGTAGGTAGCTTTTGAGGAGCTTTAATTTTGAAAAGCTGATACCTGATTGATTTAACACTTTGCAGTCTACTCCTATCTTTTGTCACTCCATGACTTCACGGTTATGTTCAGATGTTTGTTCAAAATACTCCATCTTTGTGTGCCAGTTGAAAAATCTTTTAAAGATTGCATCTGCAATGGCAAGGTTTAGGGTATGTGCTCCACATGGGACAAACACGGCTCTGGATTTATTTTTAACAGTCTGGCTTGTACTCCTGGGTGTTTGCCCTACAAGTTGGCCCCATTATCATACACTTGCACTCTGCAATCTTCAAATGGTATCTTCAGCTCATTCAGCTTATCCAAGATAGTGGACAGATTTAAGCCTGTTGTGTCCTCAACTTTCACAAAGCAAAGGAAGTGCTTCTTGATTCCTGGCTTTCCCTTTAAAGCTACGCTTCCCACAATAATGGGCATTTGCTCTTGGTGACTTATACAGTCCAAGATAATCAACAAGTACTTAGAGTCTTTTACTTGAGTCACTATTGCTTCAAAAATCTTGTCACTCACAGTCTGTATCAGCTCTTCTGTATGGCCCTACCAAGATAATGAACATGTGTCTCACCATCTTTAATTTTGCTGAGAAGATTTTGCATAAAAGGGTCCAATTTTACCATTAATTTAACCTCTTTTGGGAAGTTTCCATTATCTGGTTGGAAGATTTTGTCTGAAGAGCTAGGTTTCTGTCAGCCAGAGACTGGGTTGATACATATGAGACGTGTAAGGACATCTTGCTATCTCTTTCTTTCAGTCTCCAAAACTGTCATTTGCATCTGTTCAAGGGTCTGTTCTATTAGAGTATGAACTGCTTGTATCTGACACTGGCTGTATGTCTCTGGCTGTGCTCGTACTGGCTGAGCCTGCCTGTGTTTCACCTGGGTCTGTGTAACTTGCTATAGACGTATACACTGGGTCTGTGCCTGTACTGGCTGACATCCAGTATCTCCTTCATTGACAAACTTAAACATAGCACCTGTCATTTATAGATAACAATCGTATTATTAATGTTATCAGCTGCATCAGGTCCATTCAAACTGGCTCCTCCAGGTTTCCTTTATTATATTTTCAGATGTAAAATGACTTGGCTGAATATGTGATGCTCATAATTTACTGAGAAATGTGTATTCTGATATTGCCCAGTTAGACCAGCTAATCAACATTTCAATAGTCAGTATAGTAGTAATAGTGTCAATCCATTGCTTTCCGTCTTGCATTAGTCCTGAGTTGTAATTTCCTTGCACCTATGGTGAGTGCCATCACGCTGCTGGAATGCATGAGTTTAATTTTGTGAACGCACATACTCTAACATTGGTCAGGCACAAAGTCTGGCAAGCAACAAAGACACAGAAGATCAAGACATGAGCAGCCAAGCTGTGTTAGCAAGACAGACAGACTAGAGAGCTTCACTGCAAGCTAGCACACAAACTTAACATTAACATTACTGTCTGCTGACATCAGACTTTGTCAAGAGAGAACACAAGTTTACCTGACTGCTGTTCCTGCAGTTCACTCTCATGGAGGTTTTTTTTCTTATACCCAGAGGGATAGCTCTGCTTGTCAACCTTCAACAGTTGGTGTCAATAATCAATTTTATCAAAGAATCAGGGAGACTTCATCAAGATTCATGTTTGATAATAATAAGTAGTAAGCAAATGTTTTATTTAGATTACCATAAAAATATCTTGTAAAATAAAGCTTTACCAATTTACATCCTGGCACTCCAGTCAACTCAGTGTCTTATCAGTTATTAGTTATTTATTTAAGGCCATGTTTTTCTATTTCTGTGTGTTTCTGCTTTTTGAATGTGAAAGAACAACTAATCTATGTTATACGACAGTACAAGCACTGTTCAAGAAAAATATTTGCAGATACACTACTCAGTTTTACATGCCTGGCTGTATATGTACATGAGAATAGATAAAAACAAAACATGGACACTGTGAAGGAAATGTAAAACAAAACCCTCAAAATTATATATAGTTGTTTTTGTTTTTTTACAGAATAAAGCATCTTCAGACTAGATTTCTGCTTTATTAGATAGTCACAGTAGAGAGAGGGGATGACATGCAGCAAAGGTCCCAGGTTGCTGCGGTAAGGACTAAGGGGCGCCCCATTTTATTTAAATTTATTTATATATTTTCTATACATTAGTTATTTTTCTACTGGTTTATTTATACTTTATAGTTCACCTCTTTTTATTTACATATTTTCATATTTTTTCACATTTAGCCTTCTCTCCTAGGTGGGGATCGTTTCGGGTTACGAATGTAACCCTTGTTCCTCGAGAAGGGGAACGAGACACTGCGTCGGTGACGACACTACGGGAACGCCCCTGGGCGTGGCAGGGCTGAACTATGAATGAAACTACTCCAATCCTATTGGTGTTACTAGAACGGTAGTGTGTGACGGCGTAACCGGAGGGGTATATAAGCACGCCGGCACACAGGACACATTAGCCCTTTCTATGAAGCAAGGCACTCCAGGCGGGGTGAGGTGTGGCGGACCGACGCAGTGTCTCGTTCCCCTTCTCGGGGAACAAGGGTTACATACGTAACCCGAGACGTTCCCCTTCAAGGGAACTCAAACTGCGTCGGTCACGACACTATGGGAACGAGTTACCCACTTAGGCCGCGCCAAAACCCGCCTGCCCCCAGCGTGCAGAACCTGACGGCACGACTAGGAGGAGAGCGCACGGGTGCCAGGTGCAGAAGGAAGGTCCAGACTGTAAAACCGGATAAAAGTGTGAGGGGTGGCCCAGCCAGCCGTATCACACAAATCCTGGAGTGACGCCCCTGCAAGGAGAGCCCTAGAAGCCTTACGGCCATAGGTGAAGGCAACCGGCGCACCTGATAGGCCAGGGAAATAGTTGCTGATAGTGTGTTTAGAAGTGGGGAGCCCAGCCTTGGGGGACCCGAAACACACCAGCAACTGGTCTGCTTTTTCCCGTCTCCCCTCGGGGCGGACAGACCGGTGAGGGCTGGTGGCTAGCGCGTCCCGAGTGCTGAAGCGGTGGGAGAAACAACGCCTGTTGCTGGAGCCACCATGAGAGAGGGGACCTCGATCGGCCTCTCTCAGGGGAAGGGGGGCAGGGAGGGGGAGGAGGTGTTAGTTTGCTGCCCACCAATGGCTGCTGCACCGCCTGTGGCCAATCAATGTGCAGCTTAGCCACAACCTGGGCATGCGACATCCCCAGGCATGAGACACACATCCCATGGGTATCACCTTCCGTGATGAAACGCTGACAGGGAAAGACACACTGTCGGAATCGCTTCGACATGATCTGCTTCATCTCGACTTCAGGTAGGATGATGGAGCTTCCAAACATAGCCAGAGTTCCTGCTGAATAGAAAGAAGCTAATGTGTCCTGTGTGCCGGCATGCTTATATACCCCTACGGTTATGCTGTCACACACTACCGTTCTACGAACCGTGTGAGGTCCCTATTGAAACTGTAAGGATTATTTTTAGGGCCCGAGCACGAACCGTGCAAGGTCCCTATTGAAACTGAAGAGATTATTAGGGCCCGAGCACGAACCGTGCGAGGTCTCTATTGAAACTGTAAGGATTTTTTTTTCTTTCTGCAAAGTAAGCTAAATTTTGGGGGCCTAAACATGCTCGAAAAGTCATGTCACATATCATTCATACGTGTATGAAATTTCTGTTGCACATGTATCATGTCCAGACGTACCAAAAAGCCTCTTGGAGCGATGCCCTAAACTCAACAGGAAGCCATTTTGAATTTTACGTTATTTTTTGGATGATTTACACACTCCGTACATTAACGAGCTCCTCCTAGGGATTTAGTCAGATCGATTTAAAATTTCTGCTGTGCCTTCTAAAGGCATTGACGATGAAAAGTTGTGCTATCTGTGAGTATTCGTCAATGGGCGTGTCCGTGGCGTGACGTCAAAGATCAACTCTTCGCCATGACACAGGAAGTTGTTGTAACTTCAGTGTACATGCTCACATCTGAACAAAACTTTACGTGCTTGATAACTGTCCCCCCCCGAAGACATCTACACACCAATATTAATTTCTAGTGATAGCGCCAAGTGCTATGTAGCACCACAAAGGGGACACAGGAAGTGACGTGTAACACCTTCATGCAGCGTCCGAAGCACCTAGTAGATTCACAGCCGCACCGGCAGAGCTCCACGATGTGCAACACGCCCGCCTCACACCCCGACGCGCTACACATACGAGGGCCCGCCCAAATGCTGCTTGCAGCTTTCATTTTTATTTTGCTGTCACTCAACATCAAATCGTTGTTTACTTTACTTACCCCCCTTAACTTTATCTGCACTGTAATACCTTTCTGATGTATAATTGCTTTGACAACATATCACTCACAGAAACAGGATGAACAGTGACCTCAACTTTGTCAGTTGGAATGTCAAGGGACTAAACCACCCAGTTGAGACGGGAAAAGCCCTAGTACATCTAAAGGAGCAGAGGGCAGGAATTACCTTTCTTTCTGAAACTCACCTTTTAAGGTCACATTATTCCCATTTGTGATGTGTGTGAGTGGGGCAGAATTTTCTTTACCTTTTTCCAAAGAAATATGAAATGCCATTTAAATCAATATTAAATAGATAAATAAATAAATATGCATATGAAATAAATGAATATGGCTATGAAATGAATCCTGAAATAAATAATAAATAAAAAAAAACAGTATAATAAATAAATACATAAATAGTTTTTTATTATAAAAAGGACTTTCTTCTAAAGACTACTTTTATTTTTTCAGGGGACTTTTATTTCATAATTCCACATTTATTTTCCAGCTCACTGTATTTCCATCTGTCCATATTCAAATTAAGGGGGCTGCCCTGTGAGATAACCACACCCCCAATATTAACCATGGTCTTCCATTGTGTACAATTTGATATACATGTATACTGTAGCATTCCTCTATAAAGTGGAGCAGCAGGCTGTGCAGGATGTTCGTTGTGTGGTATTCTTTTTGGAAATGTATGTAAACTGTGCAATTTAATAAAAACAACTGTGAAAGAGAACAAAACTTCTTCTGTAATGTCTGCCTCCACACATACTGAGGCCCGGTTACATCACTTGAGCCATGATATTTATTGTTAATGACTGTCCTGTCAAATCATCATGTGACATGTTGTCCCATAGCTTAATATTATTATTGAGCTTGGAAGTGGCAGCAGTTGTTGCTGTTGTTAAAGAGCGAGAGGTCAGTGTCAATCTGTTGTCTCTTCTGACGCTGCTTTATCTGGGATTCTCATCCTAGGCCACAGCCAGACGATCGATGGCCTCAGGCTGGCCCCCGGGAGGGATTTATATAGTCTGTAAGTGTGTGTGTGTGGGTCAGCACAGTTTATTATAGAAGGGTTAGAGCAATATATGAGGCCGACGTTGGCCTTTATTTTGGTCCATGTCTGATTGGATGGATATGATGCAGTTTGATTGATCACATACACTGTGATCATGACAGTTCATCATTCATCAGATCATGATTGTAGAAGTGATCATGTCTACACTGGCTGTCATTGGAAGCTCTTAATCTAAACCGATTCCTATGTCATACATGTGGTCATAGCCTTATCCACAGTGATAGGGAAATACAAATGGTGGAAATTAATATTAATCTAAAAATTTAAATCGATAGTAATATAATATAATTTTATTTATAAAAAATAAAAGTTAAGATTCTCCAAAAAAGACATTAGAATTAAGAACCAGTCAAAGACAAAGCAGGAAAGCACAGCTTTGTAGTAAAGATTCAAATACAATGCTGTGTATCAGAAAGTACCAGGTATTAAAAGGAAACTAATAATAATTTAGAATTTGTGCATTAACAATACAGATGTTTACATAGGTATTGGCGACCTGTCCAGGGTGTACCCTGCCTTTCGCCCAATGTCAGCAGGGATTGCCTCCAGTCCCCCGCGACCCTGTACACAGGATAAGCGGTTGACGATGGATGGATGGATGTTCACATAGGTTTACATTTGTTTTTATAAATAAAATTATTATGAAAATTGCTGGGGCATTAAGGAGTTTTCAGCCGCCCCTAGTGGTGCGCTTTTAAGATTGCAACCAGGTGTGAGCAAGAATAATCCAAAAGACAACTGCTTTCATACAGATGAATGAAATGAACAATACAATACAATGAATGCAGAAACACCAGCATGCAGTCTGTGGCTTTTCTCCAGACATATTCAGGCTCTGTTACTTACAACGTTCCCGGCTCAGAGGCAGATCCTTTCATACAGCACAGCCAGTCGCATATTGGCACAGTACTCCTGGAAAAAAGGCAGAGTGAGAGCGGCTATAGACAGACATGGAGACAGTTACAGTAATATTTTTATCAGCTGCAGGTTGAACTAATCCATGCTGGTTACATGATAATGGTACATTTACAGCATTTAGCCGAAGTGCTACATCGTTAGCTCGCTTGTCTGCTTTTCAGTAACTGTCTTTATTATCTGTGTATCTTTCAGCTAATGTACATGTATTGGATGATAACAAAATGGTTAGTGAGCTGGGGTGAATATTATAACAAGATTGTGTCACACTTTCTAACAGTTAGTGTTAGTGGATGGCTCTTCCTCTGTGTTGTTGTCGCCGTTTTGTTGCAGGGACTGAGACAGTGGAGAAGATGTGTACCTGTGTATTGGTGTAACCACAATAAATCTAAATTGAACGTTATGAAGGAAACAGAGGCAAGTTTGAGCTAATGTGCCCTCAGCATTATTTATTGTTGTTTTTATCCTTGTGCAGTGTCTGTTTTGCTGTGAGCTGGTTGTTTTATGGTGTTAGTGGACTGCATGTCATTAGCTGCAGTGTTGTCTCTGTAGTCTGCGAGAGGCTCGGGAGCATGCACAGAGCTGCCTCCGACACGGTGTCCTCACATTTATAGCAGAATAGTGGCTGATGCAAGAAACAGGTGTGGCTTCATTTCTAAGTGAGTTTTCACTAGCAAGGACCATACAATCAACAGGTATGATTAAATGATTTATTGATGATCAAAACAGAAAGATGTACGAGGCTTGCAGTTGCTAAATAGACATTTGAAAGTGTTGTGGGGAAGCTACGATAGGGAAATCTGCTGTAGCACCCGGGCTCAACGGACCACCTTATAACCCTTTGGAGGGGAAGAAGGAGATCTGGAGGCAGTGTGGTCTCGCTCCTAAAACTCTGCTAATTAGCACCACTTGAGCCCATTGATAGGCAATGATTTTTTTTTTAATTAATAAGTAATTTCTTTGAAAAACTACATATAGCCCCTTTTAGGCAGAAAATTATGGTAATGAAGTAATTTGTGCTGTCACACCTCAAATCCATACATACAGGTCTATAGATGATGCAGTAAATATGGCCATGCCAGGATCCTGTTTGCGGACTTCAGCTCTGCTTTTAATACCATCATTCTGGCTCTTCGATCGTGCCTGACTTCTGCAGGCAAATCATAGGCTTCCTGTCTGACAGAAGGCAGCAGCAGAGGAAACATGTCTCTGACTCCTAGTTCATCGGCATCAGTTGCACCTCCAGTCACCAGTCTGTCAAGCTCTTGAAGTTTGCAGATGACACCACCCTCATTGGTCTCAAATGTGGTGGGGATGAGTCTGCTTACAGGTGGGAGATTGACCATCTGGTCACCTGGGGCAGTCAGCTTAAGACAGCGGAGATCATTGTGGATTACAGAAAGAACCAAGCCCCTCCCATCCACTTCTGAAACCAAACCTACTTAATGATCCTTAAAGCAAGAGATGACATCAGTAGTATCAAACTGCCCACCCTAGCATTAATTGACCATTTAGATTCAACCCGTGACCCCATGGTTGGCTCCCGACTCCCAGGTTGAAAATCACTGGGTTAAAGCATTTAACAATTACATTTAGAAAATACAACACCACTGTGTCTTCCTAGAAGCAGTCTCCTGGGTAGTCTGTATAATCCAAGGACCTCTCTGTTAACTGGAATGATTTTTGGGGGGACAATTACTTCGAGTGAGTGACTTCCAGTGAGTATGGTCTGTGAATTATCCGCAATAACAGAGATATCTTTCTGTCAAGTTTTTTAAGCACCACAAACTAAATACCATTCACTTGTATTGAGGTGGCAGAAATGTCAGCGTCAGATATTTCCAAACCTGGATGAATAAAACCAGAAGTGTCTGCATTGACAGATACCTCTAGAAATATGATTTTTGTTATGTGGCTGAATGGACCCTTTAGCAGTTTGGCATTTAATATATTATTGACCTGCACAGACTTAAGTCTGTTGGCAACTTCAGTGTGAAATATCGGCATCTACTGCTCAGCCCATATTAGGCAATCTTTATATGCTATTTATGTCTTGCAGACATTTTTGGTAAACAACAACATTCATTTGACAATCAAAGCAACGCGAGTGCGTCAGAATAAAAGTGTTCATGGGGGTGAAGGGGAGTGGTAGTGAAAGCAATGTTTCCCATAATTAGCCTATAATTTGGATAATTATCAACACTGACCAAGAATAGAATATCCCCCCCCCCAGCTGTCATTCTGTGGGAAACACTGGAAAGTAATATAGTAAGGTATCAAGTAACGTAACTAGTTACTTTTATCACCCAGTAATAAGTAAAGTAATAATATTACTTTTTTAAGGAGTAATAAGTAACTAATAATATATTACAATTTCTGAGTAACTTGCCCAACACTGATTACATCCCCCCTTCACTGCTGCCGTGAGATTACCCCTGTATCACTGCATGCCATTTGAAACAAGTGACATCTGTAGTATAAAAAGCAACAAAGTCTGCATAGAGAGGAGGCTGGGATGGTTGGATGGGTCAAAAGTCAATGGTGACTCATTGATTAATCTGAATTTAAATGGGCCATGTGTAGTTTTCAGAAGCCACTAGCGGTGATGTTTCAAATTGCAACCACTACATTTCCAAGTGTGTACTCCTGCGCACGCTCAAACTCATGAACAAGCACTCGGCATTGGCCAAAACGAGGACATAACAAGAGACTGCATCAAACAAAACGCTGGAAACCTCACATAAACTCCCACTGCATTGTTACAGTAACATTCTTATCAGCCTGACGTTAAACTAATCCATGCTAGTTACATGGTAAAGCTACATTGACTGTATTTAGCCGACATGATATGTTGGCGTGTATCTTTCACCAGAGAGGCTCAGCAATGTCAGCAAAGCTAACATTTATTGAATGATAACAAAATCAGTTATTGAGCTAGACTGAATATTATGAATGAGATAGTTGTCACACTTTAGTAACAGTTAGAGCATCAGAAATGTTACTGTAACTTACTGTATGGGTCTTCCACTTTGTGTTATTGTCCAGTTATGCTGCATTATTGTATATTATGTGGTTCACGTAAGTTTCAGTGAATGAGACTGCCGAAGAAGCTGTGACCTGAGTATCTGTAATAACAAATCTAAATTGAACATTACAAAGCAAACAATGCCAGATCCTTGCTAATCTAACTGGCTGCCCCTGCCTGCGTCACAATAGGCTGGTAAAAACAACTCCTTCCAAAATTGCTTTGTTCCATTACATAGTTTCTTGCACGATAAAATCAACACTTTGACATACTATAGCTGGTGAAAAAATGTGTCATGCCATACTGCTTTAGTATTTTGCAGCATTAGCATCTGGTTGGCGTAAGCTGTCAAGCTGAAGTTATCTAACTTAATATACAGTAATGTTAGTTTATCTGTTCAGTAGGATGAAAGCCAATTCTACGTTGGTTTTTATATCTAAAAGAAATATATCAGTATATAAAAGATTTTTGTTGTTTTTTTTAAGTGGAGTTTGTGTTTGAATCTGTGTTGTTCAGGGCGCCGCTCATTTTTTGGTCTTTGCAGACTCCATTTCATTAGCTGCGGGTAGCTGTGTGTACAGTTAAGAATCGGTAGGCAAGAGACTCAGAAGCATGCTTGCAGAAAATAATGTCACTTGACTTGCCTACATTTTAAAAATGGCCGATAGACTTGCCTGCCACAGTGGCCCTGTAAGCAGCATTTCAAAATGCACCTGCGTTGTTTTGCATTTTTCCAGTCATATAAAGCTTCATTTTGACTTTACAAGGCTGTCTGTTTTTGATTAGACCTCCCCACTAACCTGCTATAATTTCCAATGACAGGAGAAGACGTAAATCCATTGTTCTTACTGCTTGCTGTGGAGGACACTGCTTAAAGTAAAATATGGCAGGATTTATGGTGAGGAGCAGCCCGTATACATGTTCTGTGTAGTCACTGTAATGCTTACATATTGTTCCACTACATCTTTACAAAGATAACAATTACATAAAGCCTTAGTATCAGTCAGAGCAAAAGATTTTTATGTTGCACTTGCTTTATTTAAAATTTTTATAATAGGGGAGAACAAGAAATACAAACAATAAAAGGTGTAGAATGAGGCCATCAGTTTAACAGACAAATACAGTTATAAGAGGATTTAGGCACAGCCATGGCTTGGTATTGAACCAAAAAGGACAGATGAAAAATATGGTAACAAGAGTATTAAACAGGGTCACTTTCTGAGAATAACAGTTCCATTTCATCCAGTATTTTTCATCTTTGTCTTTCGGTAGTCAGAGGTGTGAGTCATCATTTCCACAGAATGTAGATCATCGACTGTGTCAATGAAAAGGTCCATAGTAGTAGTGTTTCTGATTTTTTTTACTTGCAGCCATAAAGCTGTCAGGTGGTAGGTATCACTTTTACATTAACCTTTAGGCAGATCTCCAAAATACAAATGGACAAATAATCAATACTTAATCCCAGTACCCTTGACATTAGTCCTTTGTATTAATTGCCTATAACTCATTTGTTGCTTTCTCCTGTATTTATAAATAATCATTCACTGTCCCAAGAGAATGAATCCTACTGGTTGTGGTGATCCCCTGACTTTTCTTCTAGCACTACCATGAGGATGAAATTTTTAGGTTCCGAAGAAATGTTGTGAAATATCTCAAAATCTACTGGACTTTCCAGTAGATTTGGGTGTTTTCTGCTAATTAGCATATATTAGCATGCTAAGACTAAAGATGGTGAAGATGGTACACATTACTTTTTCAAAACATCAGCATGCAGGAGCTCTCTGTGTTGGCACCTCAGCCGTGTTGCCAGACTTTCATCATATTTTTTTTTTTATTGATCCAGTTAATAATTAATACACTGAAGTCACACTGTTTTTTGGCTTTGAGCAAATATTCAGAAATCCCCTGCAGCTGCCGTACCCACAACCATTTATTAATAAATATTATGTCTCTTCTAAATATCACTGAGTCAGAGCAGCTGTTTGTTACTTAAAAGTACAATAATTACCACAGATACCACTCAGATCTGCTCAAAATGGACACTCCTGTGGCTATGGTTACAGTATGCTGGACTGTGTAATTTGGCCATATTTGATCTTTAACTCAGAGCAGACAGTTCTGACTGGTGTGGCACCATCATAAAAGGACCCATTTTCAGCTCAACCCCCCCCCAACACCCCCATAAATCTGTACTGCTGTAAACGTCACCTGAACCTATGAAAGTGATATCACACAATAAAGCACAAAAAGGGGTCGTCTTGAAATGAATAATATACTGACACAATCATACTGTCTTTTTATTTCATCTATCAAACTGGAGTAGCTGCCATGTTCATATAGTTTAGGAAAAGGTTGAGATATGGGCAGGGTAAGATTTCCAGCAGCAGGTGATAGGGGTTTTAGAAATTATTATTGTGAGATGGTGCTGACAACTTTAAACTTTTATCGTCTCACAGAAAATGGTTTATTTAAATGCTGTCATTTTAATGTCCTCTTAAGACAAATGACAGATGTGCTGTAAGTAACTGGAGTTTTTGACATTGTATGTTTTGGTGCATTGCGTAACAGACAGTGCAAGCTGTCATGCAAAAGAAAGTCATTTAAAGTGAAAATAAGTTAAAGACTATATTGCTTCATAGTAATGACAATAATATAGGATATTATAAAACAAAACAAAAAAATTAATTATAAAGAGAAATTGAGCAAATATTCTTTTGTCATGGGGGCAATGATCCAAATAATTTAGTCATGTTTATTTAATCAGTAACCAAAAATGGCTGACAACTGATTGAGAAATTTGCCTCCGTACACACATTCATGAAAACACGCACACATGCAGACACATTGACATATAGCTCTCCACTACTCATACTCACATCCAGGCACTCAGCAGCTGATAAGAAAGATGACCTGCAATCAACAGTCTTGGTCCCCATCCAGGCCACAAGCCCTATTGCTTTTTCTCACACACAAATAGCAGCCTGTGGGCTGTTAATCCTGCTCAAACAATCAGATGCTTCAGGGCTGACATTGATTCACTGACTTTTCCCCATTCAGGAGATCTATCTGAGCTGGGTGTGAGGAATTGTCCAGGTGTTATTGGGCTGCTGGCACACGCCCCGAGCAAGGTAAGTATCAGTGAACAGTAGTGTAATACACCAAATGGAGATAGACCAGATAAAGAAGTGGGAGGATGGTTTTAAGCCCCCCTAGTGTCACAAACACATTAACTTTCCTGTCTGGCTGACAGGCGTTATATGTCCAGGGAATCAGCAGCTCCTCACATACCTTACAAAGTTTGAAATTACCTAGCTTTAAAGGAATGTTCTGTCCCTTTACAATTTTGTAGTTCTGGTCATCATTTGCTGGACCTCATGTCCTCTAACACATTGCTTTATCCTTTTTATATAAAAGCAGAGTACAAGTTAAGTGAAATAGTCCATGGAGCAAGGGTGTAGAATTTAGAAAGGATGGTAGTGTAACGCGTTTTTAAGTTTGGAAATATTATGCCTAGCAACAGATCTAGTGAGTTATTCAGACCAAGTGAGAAATACTAAGTCTAAAATATTGTTCGTCCGCATGCTCCTCAGAGTAATCTCCGTCACCATCTCTCCTTCTCCTCTCCCACAGTGTGTGAGGAGTGAGAGTAAATTAGTATGGTTATGGGGACGCTCTGTGTCTCTATAACTTGACTGAAGCATGTAGGATGGAGTTAAAACTGTGGCACCAGTTCCACTCTTCCTGGAATGTGATCTTGTACTTTTACGACGACCATGTCACCAAGCCAGAAGACATGCAGCCGTTCACAAATGAAGCCCCTTCCATTGACTTTTAGCTGCTTCTACAGCGGCAGTTGGTTCTCAGCCAAATGACAAATTTCCATCTTTCACCCCTTTCTCCACAATCTTCAAAATGTACCCAGTCACCATAGAAGCCATTCTTTGGGGGTCAATGAATGGTCCAGAAGATCATCGCCATCTACTCCAACAACAGTGCTGTCATTGACATAATTAACAAAGGATGGTTGCATTGTCTAGTTATAATGCAGTTCATGTAGTGGCTCACCCTGGTTTCCAGCCCAGCACCAGCTCACCTGAGCTTCCCACATCCCAGGTCAGTACGTAGGCTATGACACTGAGTGAATAGGTGCGTTCGAGATGACTGCGGCTGATTTTCGCTGACTTGATAATCTAATGTGAGCTGCAGGTGACTGCAGGGATGGGGTATAAAACAGCGCCTTCAAATCAGACACATTCTGACTGTGTGAGCTGAGATCAATGACGCAGCATTTGCAAAGAAAATGCCGTGGTTGGCTCTAACTTCGTGCAGCTGGAGAAAAGCAAAATTTCTAACCAGCATGCCTTATTTTTAAGTCCTGCATGCATCATGTTAAGTCAGTGCTGCGCAGCGCTGCATGAAGACGTACGCACCTAATATTGGCATACGGATGTCTTAAGGGCGGGACTCTTAAACATGTATGCAACTTTTCTAGCATTTACTGTACTGGTTTAGCGACCCAGGAAACTCACAGACCAATCGCATGTGTTCCAATCGTCTCATGTGACGCTGCTCAGCCAATCAAATCTGTGCATTCCGATGCTTGTGAGTCGAGTCTATGAGATTCACCAGAGACGTTTTGGAAACACACACGAATTGAGGAGACGAAAGTGAAAAGAGATTTCTATGGCTGTCCCCGACTATGGATTTACATAGTCGAATCATTATCGTCAAGTCCTGCCTGTAGTCGACTGATCACGTGTTTTTTGTGCGCGCCGATTGTGAGCGGGGGGGGTTACACATGGTAGCTCCGCTTTAATCTTGAGAAGCTGTAGAGCTGCACTTTCTATTCATTCAACTTACACTGTAAATTTCCAGCTAAAGTGAGGCTTTTTGAAGACCCTTTTCTCTCTCTCTTGCCTGTCATTCACCGGTCTTCTGCAGAGTTTTACGTGCATTACTGCTGCCGACAACTGCATGCACGACGTGGTTCCTCGCGGGTCTATTTCAAGTAGCCGGCTATTTAAAAACGATAAAATATTCTTTATGTGGAATCATCAACGGTGATAAATTATCCGAAAGTCCCGCGAGGTGCGGACAACTCGGCACAACACCAGTGAAGCTGGGTCTCGGTCTCTTCAGCAAGCGTTCCTTCAATGGCACAGCACACATACACGCTACGCTTACACATGCGCACTGACGACCCAGGGTTAGGGTTACAATTTAGGATTTGTTCACACACTTCAAAAATATTTATTTAAAGTTTTATTCTTTTTACATATTTATTTACAGCATTAAATGTTGAAATGTATATAGTAATAGGCTGTATATTAATTTATTGGGAGAAAACTGGTAGTTCTATGTAAAATCAGACGTTGAGCACCCCCATATCTCCAAAATGGCATGATCCTTGTTTCACTGCGATGCTTCAACTGTGAGATTGAAAAACTAGAGCTCATGTTTCTCACTGAACATTATTCAATATTCTTGAAATATTATTTAATTTGACAGTCCATTGCTGACTAAAAACATACGTTGATACAACTATACGTTATGGTACTGAATGATGAAGTTTTGTTGTTCCGGACCATTGCTTCGGGAAATTTTCTCTAACTGGACCTCTTTGAATTCTAATTGAATACCTCTGGTTTAGGGTATGTCTCCAAGAGGCTTTTTTTCCATTTTTTTGCCACAAAAATGTCTTGCATCTGGGTGAAAAGTGGTGCGGGGTCTGCTTCAGTTAAGGGTCACTTCTTGTTGCCAGTAGGGGACATTATGACTTTGAGTGGTGATTATTGGCGTATAGATGTGTTAAGAGTGGGAATGTCATCAAACCTGTAAAATGTGGTAGCGATAGGCCATGCACACTGAAGTTATAACAACGTCCTGTTTCACAACAAATTATCGATTTTCAATGCCACGCCACGGACACGCTCTTTGATGAAACCTCACCTGTCAGTCGCCAAAAATGACCATTAAATTAAAAATGGCCGACTTCCTGTTGGGTTTAAGGGCATCGCTCCCAGAGGTTTTTTTGTAGGTCTGGACATTATACATCTGCCACCAAAATTTTGTACATTTTGGTGAAACCTGATGCAGGAGCTGAACTTTAGGGGGCGCTAGTGAGCCATTTTCCCACGACTATGCACAAAAACAATTTGTAAATATTTGCTGTGTAAGAATTTTTGTAAAGTTCTATGAGTTTTCGAGCATGTTTAGTCCGCCATAAATGTGCTTCATTGGCAGACAGAATTAAAAAGAATCCCTTCAGTTTCATGCTCAAAAAAAGAACAAAAAATAAATAAATACGGTAATATGATAGTGATTTCTCCTGGGAGGGACAAATTCCTCAATGGGCGGGCCTAACCCCTGGGACCCGCCCACAATGCCGTGTCTGTTTCGTCTAGAGTTCGTGCTGAACTTACAACTGTGGTTTAGATGAAACCAACCAGTCTTCCCCTTGAATTTGAGAATGGTGGGATTGGTCAGTGTTACCTTGTAGGGTCTGTCTCATGCTCATTAGTACCAGAGGTAGTGCTTCTACCCACTTCATGTTGTCATCTGCACAGATTTTTGCTATCTTTGCCTTCAAGCTGCCATTACATCTTCCATATCATTCCCTGATGTTTAGCTCCCACTTGGTGTCCTGGGTGATTATGATGCTCAGGAAGTGGAAGGACATTGTGGACTGTAGAGTCACACAGATTGATCGGGGTAATAAAATTGATAAAGTTGATAAAGCTAGAGCACTGACAAAAACCTGCTGATTTTGAAAGCTGGGTGTCTTTATGTCAATTTTACTGGAGTTGTCACTCCTTCACTTTTTTTCCTTTCTTATAATTTTTCATATTTATGCTCCCATGTATCCCTGTCTAGCACAACTTAGGTTTGATCTACATATTTCTCCCTCTTTGTCTAACTCTTGTTCTGATCAATTATTTTACCTACTGTTATTGCTGACTTATATTTTAAGTTTGACTTGAATTTGATGGTTAGCCATTCTGAACCATATGGCCTGACAGCTCTGGTGATATCTCCCCACTTGACTCTCCTAGGGTCTATTGTAAGAACCAGGAATCAGTAGTCTATTTTCTCCTTCAAAAGTATGCCAAAAATTAGTACTGCCAAAAATTGATTAAGCAGAAGAGTTGCTGTTCCTTCTAGGTCACAACAGAGTTGAAATTGGCTGAAATGTCTGAACCGTCCACCACTGCTTCCAAAACAGCACTCACTCAAAAATGTTGGGGAAATCAGCCTGAACTTTAATTAAGTTAATCTATTTGGTAATTTGCCACCATTTTAGCTTGAGTACACACATAACTAATCAGCCAATCACATGGCAATGCAATGCATTTAGGCATGTAGATGTGGTCAAGACAACTTGCTGAAGTTGAAACCGATCATCAGAATGGGGAAGAAAGAGGATTTAAGTGACTGAACTTGGGATGGTTTGGCATTTCAGAAACTGCTGATCTACTGGAATTTTCACAACAACCATCTCTAGGGTTTACAGAGAATGGTCCTGGTCCAAAAAAAGAGAAAATATTAAGTGAGCTGCAGTTGTGTGGACGAAAATGCCTTGTTGATGTCAGAGGTCAGAGGAGAATGGGCAGACTGGAAGGAGATGACAGAAAGGCAACAGTAACTCAAATAACCACTAATTACAACCAAGGTATGCTAATAAGGTATAAATAAGTTTTAATCGCACTCTGAAAAGTACTCAATGAAGGACAAGTTTTTACAGACAGAGGAAGGTCGTTCTAGAGCCTAGGACAGCGGCTGATTAAATCAGTAACATACTCCGGTGCTAGGCCATGCAGAGACTTAAAAACATACAACAACGCTTTGTATTGAATTCTGTATCGTATGGGTAACCAATGTAATTTAATTAACACCGGAGTAATGTGCTCTCTCTTCTTAGTACCCGTTAAAAGTCTGGCAGCTGAGTTCTGAACGAGCTGCAAACGGGAGAGAGAAGCCTGACTCACAACCAGATACAGCACATTACAATAATCCAAACGGGATGACACAAAGGCATGAACAACCTTCTACATATCCTCAAAAGAGAGGATAGATTTCAATTTAGATATTGATCTAAGATGGAAGAAACTATTCTTAATGACAGCATTGATTTGCCGGTCAAATTTAAGCTCAGAGTCAAAAATGACACCAAGGTTCCTCACGCTCGACAGTTTATTCCCAGAAAACAACCCTCATCATCCACACACCCCTTACTTCCAAATAAAATCATCTCAGTCTTATCCTCATTTAATTGGAGAAAGTTATTCGCAAGCCAACACTTAACTTCGGCCAAACATGCATGAAGAGACTGAATGGCACATTTATGCCCATGTTTCAATGGTAAGTAAATTTGAGGATCATCCGCATACAAATGATACTGAATCCCAAATTTCGAACCTAGAGGGAGCATATAAAGGGAAAATAAAATTGGTCCCAGTATAGAGCCCTGTGGAATCCCGCACACAAGAGGGGTAACGGAAGAAAAATAATCCCCTAAACTGACTGAAAAAGTCCTATCCTTCAAATAGGAAGAGAACCATTTCAGGGCTAAGCCCTGAATACCAATCTGATCCCTAAGATGATCAATGAGAATGTTATGATCAACTGTGTCAAATGCCGCTGTAAGATCTAACAAAAGCAAAACAACACGGTTTCCAGAATCAACACCTCATAGGATATCATTAGAGACCCTCAAAAGAGCAGATTCTGTACTATGACCAGCTCTAAAACCTGACTCGAATCTATCGGAAATCTTATTCCTCATTAACCAGTCATTAAGCTGGGCATTTACAATTTTTTCCAGTATCTAAGAAATAAAAGGTAATCTTGAGATTGGACGAAAACTACTCATGTCAGAGGTGTCTAAACCGTTTTTTTTAAAAAGGGGCTGAATAACCACATGCTTAAAACTAACCGGAACAACACCAGATGACAAGCTAATATTCATAATAGACAGAATACTTGGGCCAATTGAATCAAGTACCTTCTTAAACAGAAGAAGGGAGCACATCACCAGGAGACCTGGTGGGCTTCATATGAGCAGTTATATCATTAAGCTGCTGCAAAGAAACAGGCATAAAACTTGTTAATTTGTTCGTAGGGTCAACAGAAGGAATAAAATCAATGCCAACAGATGAAATCTGAGATCTAATTCCATCAACCTTACCAAAACTAATTACACATTTAGAAACATCACATTATACACTGAAACAGACATGAACACAGGTAGAACATGCACACAGAATCCCATGGCTGGATTCAAACCTGCCTCATGAATTAAAATTACCTACTCACTTAATTATTAGGATATAATAGTCATTTGCACACACACAACACGTCACATGTTAAAGAACATTTTTACTTTGTCAACTAACGTTAGTTTGCTAGTGTGAATAAGTCATTTGAAACATTTCACAGTGCACAACTCACCGTTTCGGCAACACTTGCATCGCTCCTCAGTTTCAGCCCTCTGATACCATTTTTTGTGCCGTTGCATCAGTGAAACAGCCGTCAGTAAAATGCGTGTTGCAGGTGACCCAAATCTGATTTTTTTGCCCATATGTGACTCAGATCGTATCTTTTTATGACAGTGTGAACAGGCCAAGTCACATGGAATCTGATCTTTTCCAGTTCGGAACTGGGCCACTTCCATATGTGGTCCAAATCTGATACAGATCGGATCTTTTTAAATGCGACCTCAGTCTGGACACTCAGGTCTCATTTAATGCTACTTTGACGTCACTGTAAAGCAGCTGTTCTGCTGTAGACGGAGCCGCGCTGAATGAAAAAGCTCCACAAAAAGCCTTTATCAAATATGTGGCTCTCTTCCTTCTCTACCTCGCTATCATTTGCTCACAAATTCCCTTTCTTACACCTGAAATCCACCGGACCGGAGCTCTCTTCTGAGTTACGTGCATGCTACTTGTCCGAGTGGACGCAGTAGAGAGAGAGAGAGAGACAGAGGGAGTGAGTTGTGGGGCAGTTGCGTTGTACAGTGCCAGAAATCGTAACGAAAAGAACAGAAAGTTATGAACACTTGTCATAATTCGGGAGAAATGTGACCCGTGACCATGAAAAACGGGAGTCTCCCGCGGGCTAACCGGAGCTAACCTCTGTTGCTCCTTGTTTACTTCTGTAGCCTGCAACAGCGTGCTGTGTATGACGTGTTATTCTTCTGCACATGCGGGTCAAACCAAAAAATTGGAATTGAGCATTAAGGCCTGCAGCGTGAACGTAGCCTTAGTGTATAAGAAGGCTGCAGGTGAAAATGCAACGCATTTCTGTCATCTGTCCTCCAACCCAAGACGTCCAACCACTGATTACAAACACCGAACACACAGATGCCATTATGAAAATAAACAGCACACTAAACCAAGAGGAGGAAACAAAAAACTACAACTTAGTTAACTTAGCAAACTAAACTAGAAAGACAAACCGACCTTCAGACATATACACATATGTTACAGGCCTCAAGCATGAGAGACCTATGAACAGATATTGTGTCCTGTTTTTTCTCCTTTCCCTGTGTGTCTGTTTGTCTGCTGTCTGTCTCTGGTTATGGGCGTGGCAACACACTGTCGGGCAGGTGTCTCCCAGCAAGAGTCCCTGGAGTTTTCCACACACCTGGAGTTCATCTACTCATCACCACCGCTGATTTATACCCGGCTCTGCTCTTCAGTATTTGCCAGATCAGCCGTTCACCCAAGAGGTAAACTACTTGTCAGGCCAACGCTCTGCTTAGTGTTTTTCTCTGCTCGTAGTACCTTTGTCTAACATGTGTTTTTTGTCCCAGGGGATCACCGCTCAGAGAAAGCCCTGCTCGTCCGTCTGTTTCTGAAATTGTGGATCTGCTTGCCTGCCTGCTCTCTGCCAACACGCACTGGAATCTACTACCATTGTTCTTTCAATAAATCCTCTGTTATTTCATCCTAATCCTGTGTCTGCTCCTGGATCCTTTTGATACGCATAACAGTTTCTCAAATTAAGCACATTTCGTCATAAGAAAGAGTGTGTTATCATCTAGTGGATGACTGAAATTTCAAAAGGAAACTGTATCAAATGGAATTAATATCAATGAATTTGATGTATCATGCAAATATGTATATAGAAATATTCATGTATGTGCAATTATTTATGGGGACAATTCACAATTAATGTATTACAACCATGGCCATAACCAGGGTTTAGAAATGAGTTTAGTGAGGTCCAGATTTATTTTTGTTTTGTTAATAGGTAGGGGAAACACTTCACTGAGGAGGGCAGTGGCCACGAGTCAGTGGATGACCACTGTCACTCACACTGCTAATTACACTCATACCAACACTGTTTGCTGTGGCAGCTCCCCCAAACACTAAACCTCCTCCTCCTCTGACAGTGCTTCTATGCTTAGTTGTAGTGGGGGCACACTAACACAAAGAGGGAACTTTGTACTAAAAAGACAAAAAGCAAACTGTATAGTACATATGGGTACCTGAGTGTGAAAAACTTTGAACCTATCCTTAGATAGAGATACAGTTAAAACGTATGTAAAAGTTCTACATTTGTCTTTGTTAAAGATAATGATATACTGTAATGCTACTTCATCTTGGGTTGCTTACATTGTGGGTGTTATGAGCATGTTGTTCGTGATTCTTATGACAAAGACTGTTTACCAAATTTGTCAAAACACACTCATTCATACTGTATTTGGGGCATTTGTTTCTGAACAAGACAAATCACCTGTTAGTGAAATGGTTCAATGTTGTGAAACGGTAGCCTTAGCGTGTGTGTGTAATGATGATTGACACAGTGGGGAATGATAAAGATGACAACCAATAGAGAGCGATCTATCTCTCTCTGTCTCTGTCCTGCTATATATCCTTTGTTTTGTCGGGATCGGAACAAGGTGACATTTACACGCACACACAGCAGAACCTTTTTAGTCTAATAGAGATGGTTGACGTAAACGAGCAGCTATTGGGGCCAGTACCATTAGAGTGTCTCATTTAGTAAGAGGGAAATGGCAGAACAAGTGTTATCACAGGAAGCTGACTAGACCTTCTAATTAAACCAGGATGTCCAGATTTCTGGATACTTCTGTGTCATTATCTTCACAGCAGAAATATTTCCTTCACCCAGTTGTCTGTAACAGTGAAATGTTGCTTTACAACTCTTGTCTATAAAGCTTCAGCACAGTAAAACTTTGGTTGAAGCTTTAATGCAGGTCAGTCAGAGGAACGTGTCTTGAATTGATTTATTGTTGCTTTTGTTTGATGTCTCTGTTGAACTAATGCAATGAGAGATAGAGGGAAACAGAATCCCTCCACAAAATAAATATGTGAATTGTAGGGGATCAATAAAAAATTAAAGCTGCAAGCAGCGTTGGGCGGTCCCTCGCACTTGTAGCGCGTCCGCGCGTGAGCCGGCCGAGTTGCACATTCTGGAGCTCTGCCGGTGCGGCTGTGAATTTGCTACGCGGTTCCGACGCCGCATGAATGTGCTATATGTCACTTCCTGTGTCCCCTATGTGGAGCTACATAGCACTTGCCGCTATGAATATAAATCGGTATTGACGTGTAGATGTCTGCGGGGTGGGAGAGTTATCAAGCACGTAAAGTTTGTTTCAGATGTGAGCATGTACACTGAACAATAATGTACCCAAACAATAAAATAAATTCCTTTTATATTTCCCTGCCTTGTTGTTTATGTGTACATACAGAGGAAGAATGTGAGAACAGCACACATTTCATCGTTACTGTGTGTTAGAGCATGGGAGAACAGTGCATACTTTTAATACAGCCCACACCCCTAATACTGTGTAACTATAACAAGTAGAGAACAGAAGAAAAAGATGTTCTTTCTTTACAACTGTCTG
>NC_060150.1:22286422-22290715 GCF_021292245.1 Micropterus dolomieu
AGCAAATTCAATAGGGACCTCACACGGTCGTGCTCGGGCCCTAATAATCCGAGCAATTTCAATAGGGACCTCGCACGGTCGTGCTCGGGCCCTAATAATCCGAGCAAATTCAATAGGGACCTCACACGGTCGTGCTCGGGCCCTAAAAAAAGAAAAAAAAAAAGAAAATAATCCGAGCAAATTCAATAGGGACCTCACACGGTCGTGCTCGGGCCCTAATAATCCGCGCAAATTCAATAGGGACCTCACACGGTCGTGCTCGGGCCCTAAAAATAATCCGTGCAAATTCAATAGGGACCTCACACGGTCGTGCTCGGGCCCTAATAAACCAATAAAAACACAATAGGATTCTTCCCCTTCGCTGTTTGAACGGGTGCAGTATCACCCCAGCATGAGCCATTTCAGCCCAACTGTTTCCAGGGGCTCATGTGGCTCATGCTGCAAGGCTGACAGCACCAACGGTGATTTTCATAAGATACCTGACCTTATGTGGTAGTAAGTAACCCTACAAGGACCTTTAAGAAACTGAGCAATAAGGTCACAACAATCCTCTGCCAGTTTCCAAGGCCCAACACGGGCTGCCTTTATTGCTGCCACCATTCCCCTCAAAGTTGAGGGAGACTTACCCCTCTCCAATACCTGAATTAAGTGGAGGATTTTATGGGCAATGAACAAGAAAGGATCCACTTGTCTTCAACAGAACACAGTCATCTACGTAATTCAGGATGCAACTGTAGTTGTGTAAGGATACTACTGGATATCTACAGCAATGCAGATCATCATATGTTTGTAGCGTACTATCCTGTGAGAACAAAGGTTACAATATGGTAGCCCTATTTGTATAAGCAGAGGCGGAGCCCTCTACTGGACTCTATGGGTACTACCTCCTTCAATCACACGGACGCACTTACCCAGTGAAGTGTTTATTGTGCATGTAGCCGACCAATAGGACTGTCCTCCCTAGCCGTGACAAGACAAAGTCTACCACACTAACCAGGCCACAGTCCGACCACAGCCCCAACCACCACATCACCTTAGTGACACAATGGTGGGCCACCCCTGAGAAGGTCGCTGGACCGGGGCTTGGCCTGACCATTAACACCTGGACTGCCCTGACTTCTCACTGGAACGTCAGGCACTGCCAGTGTATGTTCCCCCTCTACACCCAGTAGTCACTGGATCCTCACTTTACAGTTCCTGGGTCACACTTGCAAAACACGGATCCCAAGAAGGAGCAGAACATTTCCTAGAGAAACGCACAAACGAGCACGGTAAGGGCCACGATGCCGTTGTGCAGATCTGTTCGACACACACCCCACTAAAAAGGGTCTTAGACACAGCCACACATCGAGTGTGCACACACCGCTGAGGGTGGGTCTGTTCCTGCCTGTGTACAGGCTTGGGAGAATCATTCGCAAAGCCAGCCAGACAGGCTCTATCACTATCACTGAAACAGACGAACAGCGGTCCAGTGCATCAAATGGGGGCAGTGTGTTTTATATAGTACATTAGTGCATGCACCAGACAAAATAGATGGAATCTCCTCTCCCTGTACCTTAAGTGGGGTGGGGGGAAGAACTGAGCCGCCGAGACACACGACACCGGTCGCTGTCTTCTCACACCCTGCAGAGCTTCACGAGGTGATTGGCGAAGACTGTTCTGTCACCAAACCCCTTGTGACAGGAGAGATAGCTGCTGTACACACCTTGAGGGTTGGTGTGACAGCCTCTTCTCCCTTAGACCTTGCAGGAATGAGGGAACAAATCCCACCGAACAGGTAAACAGATCCGTCTCCCTCTCAATGCATCAGTGCTGAAAGCCCAACCACTTAGCTTTGTAGCAAGACGTGTTGAAGACTGCCCTCACTGCTTGGTCTGTACGACCTTAGCGGATAGACCAGCCTCTCCCTTTTAGGAGCTAAACCTGGAGAGGCTGGTCCAACACAACATTGCGGCTATGATGCCTGACTCTTGTGACAGAGCCCCCCAGACCAGAGGTTGTATTCCACATATGTAATGGAATACAAGTACAGAGTTGCATAAAATGGTTGTAGTCTCAAGTTGAACTTGATTAATCAACAATAGCTAGCTATACTGCTACACATTTGGTGCGGCAAGTTATATTTTAATGTCATTCACAAATTCTGACAACAAAATTGCCACCCTGCACTTCTAAAGGTGCTAACAACAACTTATTGCCTGACTCAAACGTTTTTATGGTGCAGCTGTTACTTTTCGAATTCATTCACCTGTCTTCTCCAGCAGACAGCACTCTGCTGGACTCATGCATCAACTTTCAACGCATTTGGCTATGGTCTCATGGCATGTATTTCAGATGTTTTGGGGGTTCTATAGATCTCTATAAGACTACCCTGCATGTAGAAAAGGTTTCCCAGTGCGTAAAAAAGTGATGTGGATTGTGACCATGTGTCCTTTAGCAGTTAGTCACTTGTTTCACCCCAATGTGTCACACTTGTCTTAAGGTAGAAGTTCTCATACTGTGGTTTATTACAATGCAATCATAATCATGACTCAACCATGCTTTTTGGCCTAAATGCCGTGGGGAATGAAAGAAAGGAGAGGAGGTCGATGTATGCTTTGTCTTTCTCTCCATCTTTTTTCAAAGTGAAAAGGCAGCGAGAGGAGGAAAATGCATGGATGTAATTGAGCCCTTTGATGGGTGCCAACTCTGTGACCAGTTGTTACAAGGGCACCCCATTGAAATGTGAGCAAATGTGGACTTGTGTGGACTGTACTTGTTTGTGGCTGCTGAATAATTTAAGAGCAATTCTACAAGACATATTGGTCTAGCTTTGGGCAGAACTGAACCCCTTAGGCCCATTCAAGTCTCTTCTTGTGCTGGATAGGTAAAAAGGTGAACAGCAGGAACACACTGTTGCTTTTTATGTTGCGATGATGTATGTGATGTATACAACAGCAAAAGTTATGTGTTAAATTTTACATTCCCCAGCAGGCTCTGTTATCTAGCAACACATAAAAGGTCTATTTGACAAATCCTTAGAATAAGCCTGGTTTTAGGCAGATTGAGGCTTCACAACCAATAATAATAATAATAATAATAAACTATGGTTAAAAAAAAAGAAAGACAAAAACAGTAAAACATATATCAGTATAACAAAGTAATAACAAACAACTGGAAGCAGTAGAAGCAATAACAGTATAAAAACAACCACAACAATGAAAAAGGAGAAAGGGGTCACTAATGGATCAAACAGATTTTACCAGATGGGTTTAAGTGCAGTTTTAAAAGAGGGGGATAATGTCTGAGGTGTTGGGGGTGAGGGAGGGGGAGCAATGGAGAAGGCCCTGTTCTTCCAGGTCGGACCTGGTGAGAGGGGTCATATTTAAGCCCTAGTTGAAGTCATGTCAAAATTATTTCTGAAATTATCTTAAAGAAATGCACCAGCCAACACCTGTATTCAGCTATGGTTTGTTATCTCGAGAAAATTATCACACTCTCACAGGAAAATGGAGTACAAAAATATTTGAATGGATGGCTGCTTAGGGCAGATAAATATATATAAATACATTTATAAATGTACATTTTGTAAGGCAACTTACCAAACAACAATAGTCATTGTGTTTTAAATTGGGGTGCTGTCCTGGTCTGGAACAAGGTGTAGTTCAGAACTGAATTGCAAATCTATAATCTATATCAATCTGAAATCAAGAAGCCAGTCAGAGGCAGAGTGGTAGCAAATATAAAACACTTGTACTTGTGAATAAAACATGTTGCCATCCAGAATTTGATGGTATGTTCCTATAAGCTGTTGATTGTAGAATGAATTTTCTCAAAAGAGTAATCTGTAGCTTAGTCCCACCGTAAGTAGTGCACATTGTTAGGTTTAGGTTGTTTAGGTTTCTACTGAACCCAAAAGCAGAACTCGGACAGCTACTTTCACAGGGAGCAGGGCAGGCCACTGACAACCAGACAGACGAGATCCAGGAAAGAATTAAAGCTGCAAGCAGCGTTGGGCGGGCCCTCGCACTTGTAGCGCATCCGCGTGTGAGCCGGCCGAGTCGCATATTCTGGAGCTCTGCCGGTGCGGCTGTGAATTTCCTACGCGTTTCCGACGCCGCATGAATGTGCTATATGTCACTTCCTGTGTCCCCTATGTGGAGCTACATAGCACTTGCCGCTATGAATATAAATTGGTATTGACGTGTAGATGTCTGCGGGGTGGGAGAGTTATCAAGCACGTAAAGTTTGTTTCAGATGTGAACATGTACACTGAACAATAATGTACCCAAACAATAAAATAAATTCCTTTTA
>NC_060150.1:22290735-22290967 GCF_021292245.1 Micropterus dolomieu
GGTTTCTACTGAACCCAAAAGCAGAACTCGGACAGCTACTTTCACAGGGAGCAGGGCAGGCCACTGACAACCAGACAGACGAGATCCAGGAAAGAATGAACCAGAAGCACAGGGAAAAGTTTTGTACCCTGTGTTAAGAGTGTTAAACTTCACTGACAAGTTAATGATGTCACTCCTGTGTGTAGATGTGTAGATATGTGTATATTGTCTGTATATGTGTACTATATATAGT
>NC_060150.1:22290987-22292876 GCF_021292245.1 Micropterus dolomieu
TACTTTGCAGAAAAAAAAAAAAAAAAAAAAAAAAAAAAAAAATATATAATCCGAGCAGATTCAATAGGGACCTCGCACGGTCGTGCTCGGGCCCTAATGAACCAGAAGCACAGGGAAAAGTTTTGTACCCTGTGTTAAGAGTGTTAAACTTCACTGACAAGTTAATGATGTCACTCCTGTGTGTAGATGTGTAGATATGTGTATATTGTCTGTATATGTGTACTATATATAGTTTGTGTGTAGAATTCATGTTGAAGGTGCTCTCTGTACAGACTGTGAAAATAAATTTCCCTCACTGAGGACAAGAAAGAATGAATCTAAATCTGACAAGGAATTATAAAAAACTAGGGTGCTTTTCATTATGTTAACTTATGCTTTCTTGTGTCTTCTCTCTTCTTGTGACCCAGAAATCATTCCCACTCCACCAACATCCAAACACTTTAGATTATATATCATTTGATTTCAGTGCAGTGCCACAAGGTATCTTTTTGTTTTTTATTTTACAATAAAATCGAAATCCACACACTCTTAAGCAACTATGTGGTGTATTATTGTGCAGATAACAATAATGCAAGTAAATAAATAGCCTAAGTAATCATAGTAAATAACACTGATCTATACATAAATTAGAAGCCTCTTGAACATGAGCCCTATCCCGAGGATAAACCGCTTATAATAACATACCCAAAATGAATCAGGTGTAACTCCTCAACCCTTAGCCCTAAATGCATTTTCTGGTCTTTGATAGGTCAGAATAAGGAATTTGAATCCTTTTTAAGTAAACCTATTTCAGTACCTTTCCAGAGTAAATGGAGATGAAATAATTTCCATCCTTCTAGTATAAAATTGATATTACAAAGGCGATATCACCATTATAACCAAGATCCTATAGATAATAATGCAACTGAATGTCTTCTCCTACTCCTTGACTACAACTATAACTGTAAATTTGAAAACAACAGTGTGTTTAAATGGAAGGGTATGTTGCTACATGGTTAGCATACCCTTACATGGTTGTTGCTTCCGGTACCGGGGGCGCTTGGGCACAAGAGGTTAGAAGGTTTTAAATGAATATTAAGAATTTTTAATTCTTAAAAAAACTCTTACCACTTTATACCATTTTGAACCCCTGATCTGGTGTTGTAAAATAAATGAAAGCTGTTCTCTGCATGGCACTGCTTAATTATCTGTGCTGCTTTTTGTCACAGCAGGTTGAGGTGTAATGTGGTAATGTGGAGGTGTTGCTTTTATGTTACATGTAACGTTAAGTGGATTTTCCATCTCAATCAACTATTAATTGTTTTGCTCAGGAAACCAACAACCTTGTGGTTCTTTATTTGCTACCTGGTCCTTATTCCCAAGAGATTGGAGAATTTCTCTCACACCTTGTTACTCATTCTGATGAGATTGTATTTATTGGTGATTCAGTATTTACAAGTAAGACTTAATGGCTTTTCTTGATATTTTTGATTTCACGCAGTTTATACATGAACCTATCCACTCTAGTAGTAACATCTTTGACTTCATTCTATCACTCAGGATATCATCTCTACTATCACATCCATGATGTCTGTGTGACCATGTTCTAATTAGGGCCCGAGCACGACCGTGTGAGGTCCCTATTGAATTTGCTCGGATTATTAGGGCCCGAGCACGACCGTGTGAGGTCCCTATTGAATTTGCTCGGATTTTTTTTTTTTTTTTTTTTTTTAGGGCCCGAGCACGACCGTGCGAGGTCCCTATTGAAATTGCTCGGATTATTTTTTAGGGCCCGAGCACGACCGTGCGAGGTCCCTATTGAATCTGCTCGGATTATTAGGGCCCGAGCACGACCGTGCGAGGTCCCTATTGAATCTGCTCGGATTATTTTTTTTTTTTTTTTTTTTTTT
>NC_060150.1:22292926-22293618 GCF_021292245.1 Micropterus dolomieu
AAGACTTAATGGCTTTTCTTGATATTTTTGATTTCACGCAGTTTATACATGAACCTATCCACTCTAGTAGTAACATCTTTGACTTCATTCTATCACTCAGGATATCATCTCTACTATCACATCCATGATGTCTGTGTGACCATGTTCTAATTATATTTGAAGTGTCTAGCTTGTTCTTGTAATGTTGGTGCTGATAATTACACTCAGCTTACTTTCTAGTATAAGACATACTTTTGTTGTGATGTTAGCTATAGCTCGTCATCTCTGCATCTTAGCTTCAAAGTAACAACTGTAGCATCATTTTGCTAATCCACAACTTACAGTGTCTCAAAAAAGTGTACACCCCTCACATTTTTGTAAATATTTGATTATTTCTTTTCATGTGACAACGCTGAAGAAATGACACTTTGCTAAAATGTAAAGTAGTGAGTGTAGCTTGTATAACAGTGTAAATTTGCAGCGCAGCCATTAATGTCTAAACCTCTGGCAACAAAACTGAGCACACCCCTAAGTGAAATCGTCCAAATTGGGCCCAAAATGTCAATATTTTGCGTGGCCACCATTATTTTCCAGCACTGCCCTAACCCTCTTGGGAATGGAGTTCACCAGAGCTTCACAGGTTGCCACTGGAGTCCTTTTCCACTCCTCCATGATGACATCACGGAGCTGGTGGATGTTAGAGACCTTGCGCT
>NC_060150.1:22293638-22295707 GCF_021292245.1 Micropterus dolomieu
TCATAGCGGCAAGTGCTATGTAGCTCCACATAGGGGACACAGGAAGTGACATATAGCACATTCATGCGGCGTCGGAACCGCGTAGCAAATTCACAGCCGCACCGGCAGAGCTCCAGAATGTGCAACTCGGCCGGCTCACGCGCAGACGCGCTTACAAGTGCGAGGGCCCGCCCAACGCTGCTTGCAGCTTTAATTATATTTGAAGTGTCTAGCTTGTTCTTGTAATGTTGGTGCTGATAATTACACTCAGCTTACTTTCTAGTATAAGACATACTTTTGTTGTGATGTTAGCTATAGCTCGTCATCTCTGCATCTTAGCTTCAAAGTAACAACTGTAGCATCATTTTGCTAATCCACAACTTACAGTGTCTCAAAAAAGTGTACACCCCTCACATTTTTGTAAATATTTGATTATTTCTTTTCATGTGACAACGCTGAAGAAATGACACTTTGCTAAAATGTAAAGTAGTGAGTGTAGCTTGTATAACAGTGTAAATTTGCAGCGCAGCCATTAATGTCTAAACCTCTGGCAACAAAACTGAGCACACCCCTAAGTGAAATCGTCCAAATTGGGCCCAAAATGTCAATATTTTGCGTGGCCACCATTATTTTCCAGCACTGCCCTAACCCTCTTGGGAATGGAGTTCACCAGAGCTTCACAGGTTGCCACTGGAGTCCTTTTCCACTCCTCCATGATGACATCACGGAGCTGGTGGATGTTAGAGACCTTGCGCTCCTCCACCTTCCGTTTGAGGATGCCCGACAGATGCTCTGTAGGGTTTAGGTCTGGAGACATGCTTGGCCAGTCCATCACCTTTACCCGTCTTTAGCAAGGCAGGGGTCATCTTGGAGGTGTGTTTGAGGTCATTATCATGTTGGAATACTGCCCTGCGGCCCAGTCTCTGAAGGGAAGGGATCATGCTCTGCTTCAGTATGTCACGGTACATATGTTGGCATTCATGGTTCTCTCAATGAACTGTCGCTCCCCAGTGCCGGCAGCACTCATGCAGCCCCAGACCATGACACTCCCACCACCATACTTGATTGTAGGCAAAATACACTTGTCTTTGTGCTCATCACCTGGTTGCCGCCACACACGCTGGACACCATCGGAACCAAATAAGTTTATCTTGGTCTCATCAGACCACAGGGCATGATTCCGGTAATCCATGTCCTTAGACTGCTTGTCTTCAGCAAACTGTTCTGTGTTGAGCAACATCTTTAGAAGAGGCTTCCATCTCCACTGTCTTCTGAGAATTGAGCTCCAGACTGTTTTGGCAGCACCAGGTCACCAGATGGTCGATCTCCCACCTGTAGGCGGACTCGTCCCCACCTGAGATGAGCCCAGTGAGGGTGGTGTCGTCCGCAAACTTCAGGAGCTTGACAGACTGGTGACTGGAGGTGCAGCTGTTGGTGTACAGGGAGAAGAGAAAGGGGGAAAGAACGCAGCTTTGAGGGGAACCGGTGCTGATGGTCCTGGAGTCAGAGACATGTTTTCCCAGCTTCATGTGCTGCTTCCTGTCAGTCAGGAAATCTGTGATCCACCTGCAGGTGGAGTCAGGCACGCTCAGCTGGGAGAGCTTGTCCTGCAGCAGGGCCGGGATGATGGTGTTAAAAGCAGAGCTGAAATCCACAAACAGGATCCTGGCGTAGGTTCTACTGCATCATCTACAGACCTGTTGGGTCTGTAGGCGAACTGCAGGGGGTCCAGGAGTGGGTCTGTGATGGATATTAGGTGGGACAACACAAAGCGTTCAAAGCTGACTTCATAACCACAGAGGTCAGGGCGACGGGTCTGTAGTCGTTTAGTCCAGTGGTCCTTGGTTTCTTGGGGACAGGGATGATGGTGGAGGCTTTGAAGAAGGCTGGCACATGGCATGTCTCCAGTGAGGTGATAAAAATATCTGTGAACACCGGAGACAGCTGATCAGCACAGTGCTTCAGGGTGGATGGGGAGACAGAGTCCAGCCCAGCTGCTTTGGAGGGTTTCTGCCTCCTGAAAAGACCGTTGACTTCCCTCTCTGTGATGGAGAGAGGATGGGAGGGGGTGGAGCTGGCCAGCTCGGAGG
>NC_060150.1:22295727-22311536 GCF_021292245.1 Micropterus dolomieu
CGGGGGGGGGGGGGGGGGGGGGGGGAAGTGGTGGACTGAGGCTGAAGCTGAGCGGAGGTGTCACGGGGGATGGTGTCCGATTGACTCTCAAAGTGGCAGTAGAACTGGTTCAGTTCATTTGCCAGGCGAGAATCGTTTATGGAGTGGGGGACTTTGGGTTTATAGTTTGTGATCTGTCTGAACCCCTTCCAGACAGAAGTGGCATCATTTGCGGAGAACTGGTTCTTTAGTCTCTCTGCGTACAGTCGTTTAGCTTCTTGCACCTCCTTGCTAAACCTGTACTTTAACGCCCTGCACCTGGCCCTGTCACCACTCCTAAATGCCTCCTCCTTTTTCAACCATAGCTGTCTGAGTTTAGCTGTGAACCAGGGTTTGTCATTGTTATAACTCACCCTGGTCCGTGTTGGAATATAGCTGTCCTCACAGAAGCTGATGTAGGACATCACAGCCTCTGTAAACTCATCCAGATTGTTGGTAGCCTTCTTGAAAACATCCCAGTCAGTACAGTCCAAACATGCCTGGAGGTCCTCAACAGCTTCACTAGTCCACTTCTTTGTTGCCAGCGGTTTAGACAACGGCTGTGTGATGTGTTATTTTCAGGGGACAGCAAATTTACACTGTTGTACACTCACTACTTTACATTGTAGCAAAGTGTACTTTCTTCAGTGTTGTCACATGAAAAGATATAATCAGATATTTACAAAAAAGTGAGGGGTGTACTCAGCAAATAATGTAACTGACGTTACATCATTAGACCGACCGACTTCAAATTTCTGCTGTGCCTTGTAAAGGCATTGACGATGAAAAGTTGTGCTATCTGTGAGTTTTCGTCAATGGGCGTGTCCGTGGCGTCGATGATTCGCCATGAAACAGGAAGTTGTTGTAACTTTAGTGTACATGCTAACATCTGGACCAAAGTGTACATGTAGGATGAGAGTCCTGAACACATCGACATGCCGACATTCACCCACAGTCATAGCGCCACCTGCTGGCAACAGGAAGTGACCTTTAACGAAGCAGCCCCTGCCGCACGTTTGACCTACATGTATGAAATTTCTGTGGCACATGTATCGTGTCCAGACGTACCAAAAAGCCTCTTGGAGCGATTCCCTAAACCCAACAGGAAGTCGGCCATTTTGAATTTTACATCAAATTTTGGATGATTTACACACTTCGTACTTTAACGAACTCCTCCTAGGGATTTAGTCAGATCGATTTCAAATTTCTGCTGTGCCTTTTAAATGCATTGACGATGAAAAGTTGTGCTATCTGTGAGTTTTCGTCAATGGGCGTGTCTGTGGCATGGCGTCAAAGATCAACTCTTCGCTGTGACACAAGAAGTTAACTTCAGAGTACGTGCTCACATCTGAACCAAACTTTACGTGCTTGATAACTCTCCCACCCCGCAGACATCTACACACCAATACCGATTTATAGACATGGCGGCAAGTGCTATGTAGCTCCACATAGGGGACACAGGAAGTGACATATAACACCTTCATGCGGCGTCGGAACAGCGTAGCAAATTCACAGCCGCACTGGCAGAGCTCCAGAATATGCAACTCGGCCAGCTCACACCCGGACGCGCTACAAGTGCGAGGGCCCGCCCAACACTGCTTGCAGCTTTATTATTGGTATTGGATTTCTCCAGAATCGTATAAACCATCTTTAAGCAGGCCTGCAAGAGTGTCAGGGACCAACCAGTCAGGCAATGAGGAGGACAGGAGTTTTAGGGTTTTTTCATTTACCCAAAAATACTAAATAATAGAAACCAAAACCTTACAACTAGCTGCGCTGTAAGGTACGGAGCTGGGAATGGGATATATATTGGCGGACAGTCTTTTCGTTTTGGTTGCAGGATCTCTGTGGAAAGCGGCTATAGAAAATGTCTGGATCCCTAAAACCTCGTCTGAGCGCATCGTTTTTGACTTCAGCGGTGTTGAGCTCACTGCTGTTTGCTTATGCCCCTGTAGGCTCATTTGTTCTGAGCTTGGTTGTGTCGGCTTAAATATTGCATTCTTAATTTAGGTTTGTGACAGTGGTACTGTAACTTGTGTCAATGCACTCTCTCTCTCAATTCAATTCAATTAAAATTAGCTTTATTGGCATGTATAACAACAACATTGCCAAAGCATCATACAAACTACATAAGAACAATCAACCCCATACATTTCATTAAACAGGTAATTAAAGCGTAAAGTAATTAAAGCGTATGTGTGTTTGTGTGTGTTAGAAAAATTTAAATATATTAAAAATTTAAATCAAATAAATATATAAAACAGTAAGCGTGTGTGTGTGTGTGTGTTAAATACAATTAAATATATTAAAAATTAAAATAAAATAAATTAATGAAACAGTAACATGTGTGTGTTATTATAATAATATATTAAACATTAAAATAAAACAAATAGATAATACCGTAAACGTCTCTCTCTCTCTCATGTCAAGTGTTTTTGTGGAGCCATGCTGTTTGTCGACATGTTAAAAAACACAGTAGCAAGAGAGAGTATTGTAGCTTCACTGCATTTTGAAATGGTTGGTGCCCTACCATTTTTACATATAAATATGACCAGGGGCATAGGTTCATTAGGGCGACCGGGCGATGCACCGCCAAGGCGGGAAAGGCAGGGGATTTTTCTCACACTTTCTACCACACTGTTAGTTAGCTGTGACTGTTGTTGACAGACAGATTGTCTCTGAATATCACTGTCCAATCAGCATCAAGTCGTGTTCCGTGGAGTCCCGCCTCTTTTGGGGCAAATACAGTCTGGTTGTAATTTACCCAGATCTCTCTCATAGACTTATATGTAAAGCCACTTTTTTATGAGCTGCAGGCGCTGCAATGCAATCTTTATGGGTTCCGGGAGGGGTCGCACTTGTGTGTTTACGTCATACGTCACCGGGTGTAGAGGTCACGTTCAAGGATGGCTAACGCTAACGCTACCTCAACTCAGAGCAATTCTGTCGCGTCATTTATAGAAATAAAGTTCAATCGTCGTAGCAATCAAGATAAATTGGCAGCTAAAGAATTAGGACCACCCAGACCAAATTTAAAAATAAAGCAAGTAACTACAAAGGGGGAGAAATTGTATAACCGGGGATTTTCGCGGGGCTGGTATGAGCGGAAAACTTGGCTAGCAGGATGCGAAGTAGCTAACGCCTTGTTCTGCTACCCCTGCATTCTGTTCCATCCTGATGGGAGTGGCACAGATGCCGCATGGACAACTACAGGTGTCGCTGATATGCATCATCTATCGGAGAAGGTAAAAAAGCACGAAACATCGAAGATGCAAATGGACAGTTGCCTGAAACTTTCTACTTTTGGAAGGATTAACTGGGATCCAACTGTGTGGCAATACACAGTTGGACCAGAGCTACAGGATAGCAGTGCGCCGACACAACGATGAGGTGAGCAAGAACTGACCACATTCTAGCCCGCCTAATCGACTGTGTTAAGTTCTGTGGAGTGTTCGAGTTGGCTTTCCAAGGCAAAGATGAAAGTGAGGGCTCCAATAACCCCGGGGTTTTTCGTGGACTGGACGATTTAGTGTCGTCGCTAGACGAGGTGTTTGAGGAGCACCTGAAAACGGCCACAGTGTTTAAGGGCACGTGAAAGACAAAATAAGCTGCTGGATTGCATGCTATCGGTCATCAGGGCACGTATCATGGAGGAGGTGAAGTTAGCTAGATTCGTAGCAGTCGAAGCAGATGAGACCACGGACATTTCCACACAGACTCAATTAGTGCTTGTGTTGAGATACATCGACAGGAACTATGCAGTGCAGGAACGTTTCTTTGAATTCGTTCCTATAATGGATGCAACGGCCAACTCGATTGCCAGCGTGATTTTGGAGAGACTTAACACTCTTTTCACTGATGAGGACGAAGGAAATGTGTAATGAGGGGACAGAAGGACACCAGCTGAATCTGATTATGCAGCAAACCACTTCTCACATCTCAGCAGTGAGAGTTTTCTTTTCTGATTTGGGTGGCATTAGCAGTTTTTTTACCTGGTCACCCAAACGCATAAGCATTCTCGATCAGATTGTTGCACGAAGGCTGCCAAGAGCGTCGCCCACAAGATGGAACTTCAACAGCAGAATCGTGAACACTGTCTACAAGAACCGAGATGACCTCATGGAGTGTTTCGAATCCATCAGAACAGGCAGCACATTTGACAGCACCACAGTGTGAGAGAGGCATCTGGCTTCCTGAGGATGCTGCAGGATGATGACTTCCTGTTTTTCCTGCAGCTATTTCATCAAATCATGCCTCACGTTGACATGATGTACCAGCAGCTGCAGAAGAAGGACACTGACACAGTCTTCATCAAACGTGCACTCCAGACCTTCACAAGCAGCATGCAGGCCATAAGGTAAGGTCAAATAATATTGTTCACACCTTCTATAGAACCTTGCCATAACCAAATGTATGCATGCTGTGAAGTATAAATGGTAACAAGGTTTAGACACTCAACATTAGGAAGCTTTAGTCATTGGCATGTTTAAAATGTGTAATTATACTTTGTGTAACAAAGCAAGGCCAGCAATTTTGATATTTCCCCAGCCATTCCCAAAAAGTATATCGAAAACAGACAGATTATCTGTTTTTTCTAAGACAGGAGTTGCAGGTATTGGCCATGGCATACTGTTTCGTTCATATACTAACAAACACTGTTGGTCTATCTGCCCTCAGGGACCAAAGCTCATCTCAAGAGCAGCAGCAAGCAGCAGCAGAAGCCACAGGATCAAGGAGGGCCATAGGAGAAAACGAGAAGCAGAGGCTGTCTAAAGAGGTAACAGCATTTATTACTGACCACTTAAGTATGTCTGCTGAAGTGCTGGAACTTAGTCCTAGCTGGACCCATCATACACTCAAGGATTCAGCCTGCATGATTAAATTGTAAACTTTGGAACTTTGTGACAACTTTTACTTAAGAGACTGAGAATATAATTGCATGCCAACACCATTAAAATTGTTTCCAGTTCCTGTGTGTGTGAGTCACACAGATAGACTGATAGATGTACGTACACACACACATATATATATATATATATTTGTGTAGAGAGAGAGATACACAAAAAAATAAATTATAATTATTATTCCTTTTTTTTACAGGTCTGCGACACAATCCTGGACCAGGCCAAAGAGAGGCTCTCCTTGACCGACCACCTTGTGAGTGCCACTCTGCTACAAGGAGAGATGTTTGAGCAGCACTGCCATACATTCCCTGCTCTGAACACCACCGTCAAGGCATACCCCATGCTGAATAAGGCAAAGCTTAAGACTGAACTGTCACTTGTCTATGAGAGTCCTGAATTCAAGGGCTGCTGTGGTGCACTGGCGCTGTACCAGGTTGTACAGAAGTACAACCTCCAAGAGATTTTATCTGAGACTGTGGCTCTGTTGAACATCCTCATAACCACTCCCATGACAACGGCTGAAGCTGAGAGGTGTTTCTCCACCTTAAAGAGAATCAAGACATTCTTGCGAAACGCAATGGGACAGGAACATCTGAATGCACTGGCCATGCTTTCCATGGAAAGGGAACTAGTCAGGAACATGCCAGATTTCAACAAGAGGGTAATCGATCACTTTGCTGCCTTGAAAGAGAGACGAGCAAAATTTCAATATAAGTGAGTAATGAAATTTAAATAGGCTGAACAATTTGCGATTTTGATAAATTGTTTGATTCATTGTTCAGCCCTATTAAATATTATATTTACACTTAAATATTATATATACTTATATGATTGCACTTGTATCTCCACAATAGCTGAATTGTAAATATTTTTATTAAATAATTAATTCATTATTAATTACTTTATTATTGCACATTATCAGCCCCAGTGCCACTGCTTATTATTCCTTACTTGAATCTAGAAAATGAAATGGGTGTTGTTCATCCAGACTCCCATTGAGGTCCTCAACTTCCTTTTTGCTCATACCTCTACACCCCAAAGCCATGTGTCAAATACCACATTGTAAAATGGGATTTTTTTTATGGGATTATCCAATCTATTAATAGTCAATTCCTGTTAAATTTAGTTTTTAAACTGTAGAATAAATAAGATCACGTGATAATAGCTTGCAAAACCATATTTTTATATAGATTACTTTGTATAAACAATATTTGACAGTAATTACAAGCAGCCATCCAATATATCTACGAACTTTTCCCATTAATGTATGGAGTTTACTTTGAATTAACATACTTTTATAGTAATTACAAGCAACTATCCAATATATCTATGAACTTTTCCCATTAATGTATGGAGTTTACTTTGAATAAACATAGTTTTATAGTAATTACAGCAATTATCAAATATATTTACCTATTTTTCCCATTAATGTATGGAGTTTACTTTATAGACATTCATAGGCCATTCATGTTGTCCCATCTTGGTTCACTCAAAAAACTGAAGCTTTGATTTTAATTATATTTATTTTTTCAACAGATTCCACAAAATTGTTTTAGCAAAAAAAGCAAAAAAATGTATGAACTTGTATAAGAGTAACACAATGAATGTCAATTGATCCAACTAAAAATAAAAAACTTCTAATCAACAATATATTTAAGCTTACCTTTCAATATTTTATTTGGAGTAGTAAAAATATACATTTATGTTCAATTAATTAAAACATTAGGTTTTCATTCAATATTTTTTATCCAAATTAGATTGACACAATTCAAATGTTTGTCAACTGGTCCCACACAAATCAATTTCAACTTAATTTTGTTATGGACTATTCACCAACACATCACTATCATTTGATGCAATTGGTGAAAAAAATAATACAGTAAAATTATTGGCACTACAAAGTATTGAAAAGTTTGCAAAATAATGTTTAGTTGTCAACAATTTTGATGATGCATTGCATAGAATTCTGCCTATTCCACAGAACACTCCAAATCAATGGATGGCTCATTCATAGAGTTTGTTCTTGAGCATCTGTACCTTGGCTGTAGCATCAGATCCTTTACATAGGACAGAAAGAAAGAAGAAAAACAAATTATGAAATCACAGATTTTGCAGAATTCTAAAGAGTAATGTTTGCATTTCAGGTGTCCCTTATGTAATGATTTAACAAAAATAGCATGATACAGTGCTATGTGTTTAAAAATTACAAGATGAAGTAGTGCTAGGTAATTAAATATTAGATACAATTGTGTATTATTTAATATACCTCACCAAGCACTTTATTTGGAAGGCGTGCAGTCTACTGCAATCCAACAGCTCTGCCATAAATCTTTACTTTTACTAAGCTTAGATATTGAACAAGTGTTTCTATTATTCTGCCCCCCTCATGTATGTCAATGGGGTAGACAATATTAGGAAAACTTTTCAATATAATGCACTCCAGTACACCACCCACTATGAAATCAGTAATAACAGAATGAATGGCAGTTGTCATTTTTGATTGCATTAGACAGCAGATATTCCTTATAAAATGCATTGTGTATGTATATATTAGATTTCCCAAAAGAGACAAAAAACAAACTGATTTTCTGCAAATCATAAGAAAGCAACAAGATTACAGTTGTGGTCAAAAGTTTACACACACTTCTAAAGAACATACACGTCATGGCTGTTTGAGTTTCCAATAATAACTACAACTCAAATTTTTCTGTGATGAATCATTGTCACAAAAAAACGTCATGAATTTTGGTACTTTTATGAATTTATTATGGGTCATCTGAAAATGTGACCAAATCTACTGGGTTAAAAATATACATACAGCAATGTTAATATTTGTTTAAAAGTCCCATTGTTATTTTTACCTCAATTACACAAAGACACTTTTGGTAGCCATCCACAAGCTTCTGGTTGAATCATTGACCACTCCTCTTCATAAATTTGGAGCAGTTGAGCTAAATTTGACAAACAGACTTGTTTCTTCAAAATAGTTCACATGTTCTCGATTGGGTTCAAGTCAGGTAAGGTTGTGTACTGTTTAAAATTTTACGATACCAGTACCAAAAAAACTTCTTACAACAGTAAGAAGTACAAAACGAGTAAGCAGTAGGGATGTGCATCTTCACTGGTCTCACGATTCAATTCAATTACGATTATCAGGTCAACAATTTGGTTCGATATCTTGATGCATCACCTCAAGGGTGGGAATTTCTAGGCACCTCATTACGATTATGAAGCTACGGTGCGACAGTAAGACAAATAGGATAAAGATATATTTTTCTCACTGTGTGACTACTTGGTACTTTTAAAGCAAAGTATTTGTAACAATTCAAACAGGTAGGTAGTAATGAAATGCAGATATTTAATGTTACTTCATATAAATGCAGCTAACATTGCATAGCATTATTACAGCGTTATTACTGACCACCTCTGCTGCTATTTTTTATTTTTGATGCTGCTGTTATTAGTATAGAGTCAGATTTGGTTGAACTACGCACTTTACAATGCTCCAGCCAAATCATGTTTTTCAAATCATGTCACAGGAGACGTTACCTATTGCTAAGTGCCTTCACTTTTCCAGCAGTTGGAGAACAGACAGACTTTAATTAACGGACAAACTGTAACCTACACTGTACATTTGCGGCAGTGCGCCGCTCCTGAATCACGACCGCTGCTACTAACATTTCCCACGGTCATTAAACTATACGCTATACACTATACGCTTCACTCGCACACAGTGAGCAGGGCAACACTCAACGCTTGGCTCCCTTCCTCTCCTCGATCTTCAAAGAACATCTACGTGACGTGCTGTTATAACAGCAGCGTAACTCTGAATCAGGAGGTGCGTAGCGAGTGTTTGATTGTCCGAGCAGCAGTAAGTGCGCGCGAGCGGAGGAAAATATTCTGTCAGAAAATGTGCTGTGTCAGTTACAGCGTGTCAGCTTCTCAAGACTAAGAAAAGTCTGTCTGTTTCCCATCTGCTGGAAAAGTGAAGCCTGTCTGCGCTAGCTACCATCTCCCCTCCCCTTCAGCTTCTACAATAGGCTGTGTTTTATGGCTCTATGTAGCTCAACATTAGCTCAATTTATAGAAAGTGTATTTTATTACTGCCTACTTTTCCAATGTTGAGAACATCAGTTACAAACTTAGACTAAAGTGGTGTAGCCTGCAGCTCTGTCCTGTACAGACTGATTCAATTATATTTCAGTTTTCAGTCTGAAAAAGTGGTTGCTAGGATAAGAAAGGACGGTAGTGACCAGAGTAGCTGAGGTTAGTAAAGCTAATTAGTGATGCAAACTAGTCCTTATAAGCTAAAGAGGAAATGTTTCTTTTTAGATGTTAATGTGCAAATAAAATGCACCTCAGAAGGGAGGAGGTTTCTCATGTTGACAACCACTTTTTCAGACTTCAGACTGAAAACAATAATGTAGGATGGAGCCTACCTCTCTGTAGGCTACAGGACAGAGCTGTAGTCTACACCAGTTTAGTCTAAGTTTTTACCTGATGTTCTCAACATTGGACAAGAAGGTAGTAGGTAGAAGGTAGTAATAAAATACAACTACCAGTTACTTATAAATTGAGCTAATGTTAAGGTACATAGCAGCCAAAAGATGTAACCTACTGTAGAAGCGTTCCTGCTCAGCTGGCAGTCTGAGGGGGGAGGTTTCTAGCGCAGACAGGCTTGACAGGCAGACAGCGCATTAATACAATAATAAGTGTGGGAAATTTTAGTAGCGGCGGTCACACTTCAGCAGTAAATAAATCTATGAATGTGCAATGATGTACTGTTCAAATCTCATCCTAATTTTATAATCCTATTCAGGCAACACTTAAGAAGGATACCGAAAATTTGCAGATCAAGGAGTCAATGAAAGCTAAAGAGATGTCTAACATACAATATCATACATTATCAGCTGTGCTTTACCACATCTTTCTCACCCATGTCATATTCTGTGTTCAGTTTGACAGGAATCAAGAGGCCAAGGACCAGGTGGTGAAGGCTGAACCAACAGACCAGACAGCTCTCCCACAGCCAGCCTCTGAACCTGCTCTACAGTCTGAATAGCCCGGGTGAAGTTAAACTCTCCTTTGCTGGTGCACCAGATGGCTGAGAACAGGATAGGCTGATGCCCTGGAAGCTAAGAGGGAGGCGGCAAAGGAGTTCGCAGGCGAGACTGATGATTGCAGAGGAGCTGAAACCCACAGAGGACATGGGTCTCAATGAACACAAGGTGATGATTGTATGGAAATCCAGCTGGTTTATTGCTGTTATGTAATCAGTGTGATAATGCACATCTTCAGTTTTCAAATGGGGAAAAAGCAGCAAGGTGTGAGTAGCCTAGTGCTTAAATATGCTATTGCAGTTAGCATCACATTAACTTTAGCTTTTAGGCCAGAAAGTCAGGATCATCTTTGGCATTCAGCTCACACAGACGGTTGCCTGGTTAATCACAGGGATTATAGACGCCCAAATACAGTACTACAGTGAATTAGCTAATGTAGTGGAACAACGGTGTGGATTTGTGCAATTTTTTAAAAATAAATTTGGAGCTACAAGCTACTACCCCCCACACATGTAACCGTGGCAACTATCCTTGCTCTGTGTTTCATTACCCCATCAAAGGGATACCCCTGTCTCACCCAAGTTGTGACAACCCAGGAAGCCGAACTTTAAATAACCGAAGACTGGAGTCTCCAAAGACTCAAAGCATTTAATTAAGTTTTATTAAATCTTTAGTTACCTGATTACGTTTGCCTCTATTTGAGTAGTCATGTTAACATGTTCTTGCTATCTGTTGTTGATATTAGTGCTGAAAAGAATCTAAATAAGTTACTTTTGCAGTGTTTTTATCTTCAGCAAGACACTCCCTCATCTAATGTATTCAATGCTTGTTCATAATACTTTCTTACAAAATTCCTTTAGAAATGATGATAAAGAAATGTTTTACTATACTCTTAATCGCCAGCTTGAATTTAAGGATGAATCAACAATATTCCCCGGTTCCTAAGGAGAGATGATCTTGGATTAATCTAAGCTTTCCTCATGTAACCTGAGCTCCCCCAAGTGGACGAAATAAGTATTACATACCATCGTTGGAAATGCCGTTAAATGTATAAATATCCTGACCAATAATGTGACAATTGTTTCCTGTTACTAAATGCTCAACTTAGAACGGTACAACTGTTCGACCATTGAGGTTTGATTGTGGAAAATATTTGATTATAATACGCGCAAATAGATTTTCTTTTCTTTTAGACATTAAGTGTAGAAAGGCGGTCCCTCGGGAAACCTTTAACGTCCTCTGGGGAACCACGCCCCAGGCAACAAAAGAGCGACACGCGACTTCATTCGCGCTCTTCTCTTCTCTGCTCTCTCTCTCGGCTCCCTGCTCTCTGGACGCTTCAGCACGCGTCCGGCGTGCCTCGCCAGGCAACGCCCTAAGAGTCGGCCAGCGAAACAGGCCCTTTGTTCGCTTGAAGCTACACACGCGAAGTGCCGCGACATCGATCTGCCCCTCAGTTTGTTTTTTCTTTCTTTCTTTTGTTTTGTTAAAGTTATCAGTCCGTTAAGTTACACAGGACTAATTCAGGAATGACCAGGTTCCATTTTTAAGCTTTTTCGCCGAGCCAACTTCACCGAGGTCAGACCAAGCCACGTGGTCTCGCCAGCGACAACGAAGGAAACCTGAAAACAGCCGAATTGCCAGACGGAGGACGGCGTTTTCTTCAGTCAGACACGGAGAACCCCGGAGAATCCCTAGCAAAAAGCCAGGATCAGCTAGCGTGGGACCCGTGCAACAGGCCAAAGCAGGCCGTCGACAAGCCGTAAGACCTAACAAACATTCTGTGGTCAGGGATGTCGTTTTAACTCCTACACACATAACATTAACTTACTTTCATTAATTCTCCTCTGCCGTATGAGTCAAATGCTTCCCACAATCGAACCTCCATTTCTCATTGTTCAGCAATTGTTTATTTTACCTGTATTTAACCACACTTTTTATCGCATTAGTTAGAGAATAAATTCACTGTAATATAATCAAGAACTGTGTGTGTTGCCTATTTTTACGTCGCTGCCAAGAGAATTGACCCTTGAGATATGAGACTGACTGATTGATTTAAGATAATTGAGCGATTATTAACTAACTGATCACTAGTAATAATTGTATAATTATTAAAAGCTACCTAGAGGTCCAGAGACTCTAGGATTATAACAACTCCGGTGGTGCCCTGAAACGAGGAATATGGTTGATTTTTATGAATATTAAAATTCATAATTGGGTATTAATTCCCATAAATTTATTAAAATGCATAACTAAATTTAAGCCTGCTACACTAATGTTACCCGCTAACAGCCTAATCTGAAGAAGGTGCTAAAAGGTTAGCCAGCGTGCATTATGACATTAAATACTGCTGATATCAGGGCATAAAATGTGCATTTTCTAGATGTCGAGCATGAACAATACTTTAAACAATGATTTACTGGGTGACTTTTATGGCGTTTTTCCTTCACCAGTACCAGCTCAACTCGCCTCGACTCAGTTTGGCCGTGCTTTGTCTTCCATTGCAGATAGTACCCAGAGATAGTACCCCTCAATGTAGCTGGTCGTCATAGCGATGCCACACACAACTGCCGCGACATAATGTTCAATGCGACACACAAACCAGCGACCCACATACAGCTCTTTCTTTATTTAAGTTAAAACGTTTCAACATTCAGATCGTCAATATCATCGGTCTTCTCAACATCCTTTGACGCTGACGTTGCTGACGTACTGCGGCGTGTCGACTCATTTCCGTTTCCGGTGCTTGTGTGTTGGTACCGTGTTGTGCTGCTCTCGCTAAATAACAGTTACATTTGTTAGATTACAGCAGCCAACTGTCCGCTAAACACTTATTCTTACAGTAATTTTGCCTAAGCACTCACAGTTCTTTCCATCTTTTTGTGACTGCTGTTCAATCTCATAGTTGTTCTAAAGTTTTGGTAGCTGACGCTACAGTACTTTAGCTTAGCCGTTAGCGACTTTAGCTTAGCAGCTAGCAATGGCTTCTCCTTCTACCTCTCTCTCTCCTACTTTCTCCTGCTCTGTGTGTCAGATGTTCAGTTACTCCTCTGCCTCCTTTAGCGGTAATGGTAGTGTATTATGTAGTTTATGTAGTTTATGTGTAGACATGGAGGCGAGGCTCAGTGATTTAGAAGTCCGGCTTCGCACCTTGGTAGATCAGTCTTTAGCTACTGTAGCTAGCCAGTCCCCGGTAGTCGGTGCGGAACGGCCTGAGTTAGCCTCTGGTAGCCGTCCCCCGGGATTTCCTGAGCAGCCAGGAAGGGGTGGCTGGGTGACTGTCCGAAGGAGGAATAGTCGTAAGCATTCAAAGCCCACGGGGCACCATCAACCTGTTCACGTTTCTAACAGATTTTCCCCACTCAGCGACACACCCGCTGAGAAACCAACTCTGATCATTGGCAGCTCCATTTTGAGAAACGTGAAGTTAGGGAAGCCAGCGGCCATAGTTAAGTGCATCCCTGGGGCCAGAGCGGGCGACATTGAATCTTATTTGAAACTGCTGGCTAAGGACAAACGTAAATACAGTAAGATTGTTATTCACGTCGGCGGTAATGGCTCCTGGTTACGCCAATCGGAGGTCACTTAGATTAATTTTGAGTCGGTGTGTACATATACAAAAACAATTTCGGACACCGTAGTTTTCTCTGGACCCCTGCCAAATCTGACCAGTGATGACATGTATAGCTGCATGTCGTCATTCCGCCGCTGGTTGTTGAGGTGGTGTCCAGCAAACGATGTGGGCTTTGTAGATCATTGGCAGACTTTCTGGGGAAGACCTGGTCTGATTCGGAGAGACGGCATCCATCCCACTTGGGAAGGAGCAGCTCTCATTTCTAGAAATCTGGCCAAGTTTATTAGTGGACCAAATCCATGACAACCCACAGTTGAGACAAGGAGGCAGAGTCGCAGTCTAACACACTTCTCTGCCCTTCTAATTCACCAGTTACCCACCCAAAACCCTACGCAGAGTCGCAGTCTAACACACTTCTCTGCTCCTCCATTTCAGGAGTTACTTAGTGAAAATCCTATAGTGACGGTGTCTGCCCCCCGACCATCGAAATTATTTAAATCAAAGGTAAACAGAAATTAAAACCACAAGAGCAATAGTGCAAATGAATAGGAGAGTTAAATGTGGACTCTTAAACATCAGATCTCTCTCTTCTAAAGGTGTACTAGTAAATGAACTAATATCAGATTATGATATTGATTTATTTTGTCTTACTGAAACCTGGCTGGGTGATGGAGAATATGTTAGCCTAAATGAATCCACCCCTCCCAGTCATATTAATACTCACATTCCTCGAGGCACAGGCCGAGGAGGTGGAGTTGCAGCTATCTTCGACTCTAGCCTACTAATCAGCTCTAAACCTAAACTAAACTAAAACTCATTTGAAAGCCTTGTTCTTGGTCTTTCACACCCTAGTTGGAAATCACTGCAACCAATTCTCTTCGTTATAGTGTACCGAGCACCTGGTCTGTACTTTAAAAACCTTGTACCTTAAAACGGACAAAGTTATTATTGTAGGGGATTTTAATATTCATGTGGACGTTGAGAATGACAGCTTCAGTACTGCGTTTATCTCTCTGTTAGATTCCATTGGCTTCTCTCAGAGTGTTCATGAACCGACTCACTGTTTTAACCACACCCTCAACCTTGTTTTGGTGTATGGTATTGAAATTGAACATTTAATACTGTTCCCACAGAATCCCTCTTTGTCCGACCACTGTTTGATAACTTTTGAGTTGGTATTGCTGAACTACACGCCATTGGGCAAAAATTTCTATACAATATGTCTGTCTGATAGTGCTGTAGCTAAATTTAAGGATGTGATTCCATCAGCTCTAAATTCATTATCAAGTCACAAAGTAACGGAGGACTCCTATGCTAGTTTCAGTCCCTCCCAAATCAATCATCTTGTTGATAGTGCTGCAGGCTCGCTGCGAATGACACTTGACTCTGTAGCCCCTCTAAAAAAGAAAATACTAAAACAAAGACGGTTAGCTCCATGGTATAACACTGAAAATAGTTACGACTTCATGAGCTTCTTTAAAGATAAAATTCTAACTATTAGAAACAAAATTCACCAAGACCTGCCCTCAGGGTGCCGCTGGGGACCTACACATAACAACGGCCACCAGCCCCAGTTTTACAGTCTGGACTTTCCTTATGCACCCAGCACCCGTGCGCTCTCCTCTTAGTCGTGCCTACGGGTTACTGCACGCTGGGGGCAGGCAGAGGCGTGGTATAGTGGGTATTCTTGTTCCCATAGTGTCGTCACCGACTCAGTTCGAGTTCAATTCCTTATTATCAGGCTGCTCGAAACAGTCCATTAAGACTCTTCAGCTGATCCAGAATGCTGCAGCACGTGTTCTGACAGGAACCAGGAAAAGAGATCATATTTCTCCTGTCTTAGCTTCTTTGCATTGGCTTCCAGTAAAATCCAGAACAGAATTTAAAATCATTCTTCTTACCTACAAAGCTCTTAATGGTCAGGCACCATCTTATCTTAAAGAGCTCATAGTACCTTACTACCCCACCAGAGCACTGCGCTCCCAGAATGCAGGGTTACTTGTGGTTCCTAGAGTCTCCAAAAGTAGACTAGGAGCCAGAGCGTTCAGCTATCAAGCTCCTCTCCTGTGGAACCAGGTTCCAGTTTGGGTTCAGGAGGCAGACACCATCTCCACATTTAAGAGTAGGCTTAAGACTTTCCTCTTTGATAAAGCTTATAGTTAGGGCTGGCTCAGGTGAGTCCTGAACCATCCCTTAGTTATGCTGCTATAGGCCTAGACTGCCGGGGGATTTCCCATGATGCACTGAGCTCCT
>NC_060150.1:22311636-22312591 GCF_021292245.1 Micropterus dolomieu
CAAGTTGCCAGGCGACAACCTCGGAACCTGAATGATTTGGAGGCTGTCTGCAGGGAGGAGTGGGCCAACATCCCTGCCGAAATGTGCACAAACCTTGTCACCAACTATAAAAACCGTTTGACATCTGTGCTGGCCAATAATGGCTTTTCTACAAAATATTAACATGCTGTTTGTCCAGGGGGTCAAATACTTGTTTTTCCTCATCAGATGGTTATCAATTTTAATAAATTCATATGATGTGATTTTCTGGAATTTTCTTTAGGATTCTGTCTTTCACTGTTAGAATGTACATATGATTAAAATTGTAGATTGTTGCATTCTTTGTAAGTGGGCAAACCTGCAAAATCAGCAAGGGGTCAAATACTTTTTTCCCCCACTGTATCTATACCATTTTTCATTTAGTCTATAGCAACATCACCTTTACTGTCTGTACCTCCCCTCTCTCTCCTTCCATCCCTCTCTTTTTCTCTCTGTTCCTCTCATGCCCTCTCTCTCTCTCGCTCTCTCTCTCCCTCTCTCTCCTTCACCCCAACCGGTCGAGGCAGATGGCCGCCCACCCTGAGCCATGGTTCTGCTCGAGGTTTCTGCCTCTTAAAAGGAAGTTTTCCCTTGCCTCTGTCGCCTAGTGCTTGCTCTTGGTGGGAACTGTCTCACACGCTCCTCCCGCGGGTTGGCTCGTTTTTATCGCGTGCCTGACAGCAGTGAACGTAACACTCCAGTCCACATCAAAGGGAAAACAAAATTAAAGCTGCAAGCAGCGTTGGGCGGGCCCTCGCACTTGTAGCGCGTCCGCGTGTGAGCCGGCCGAGTTGCATATTCTGGAGCTCTGCCGGTGCGGCTGTGAATTTCCTATGCGGTTCCGACGCCGCATGAATGTGCTATATGTCACTTCCTGTGTCCCCTATGTGGAGCTACATAGCACTTGCCGCTATGAATATAAATCGGTATTGACGTG
>NC_060150.1:22312611-22313070 GCF_021292245.1 Micropterus dolomieu
AAAAATATATAATCCGAGCAAATTCAATAGGGACCTCACACGGTCGTGCTCGGGCCCTAATAATCCGAGCAGATTCAATAGGGACCTCGCACGGTCGTGCTCGGGCCCTAAAAAAACAAAATCCGAGCAAATTCAATAGGGACCTCACACGGTCGTGCTCGGGCCCTAAAAATATAATCCGAGCAGATTCAATAGGGACCTCGCACGGTCGTGCTCGGGCCCTAATGAAGCGCCCAGCTGTGACGGAGCACTTGAAACTGAGTGATAACAGCAGTAGTGTGGAAGTTATGGCGTTTATTAATTTTACAATTGTTTAATTTCATTACAGATCAAAACAGTCAAATTTCTTACATTTGTGTTATCATGTTTCCCGGATTCTGCTCTGAACCTGCTCGGATCAGACTCTCTCACTCTGGACTCTCAGCTACAGTTCCCCCTGCTCTGTACAGCAGCCACCAA
>NC_060150.1:22313090-22338608 GCF_021292245.1 Micropterus dolomieu
GCCCACCCTGAGCCATGGTTCTGCTCGAGGTTTCTGCCTCTTAAAAGGAAGTTTTCCCTTGCCTCTGTCGCCTAGTGCTTGCTCTTGGTGGGAACTGTCTCACACGCTCCTCCCGCGGGTTGGCTCGTTTTTATCGCGTGCCTGACAGCAGTGAACGTAACACTCCAGTCCACATCAAAGGGAAAACAAAATGAAGCGCCCAGCTGTGACGGAGCACTTGAAACTGAGTGATAACAGCAGTAGTGTGGAAGTTATGGCGTTTATTAATTTTACAATTGTTTAATTTCATTACAGATCAAAACAGTCAAATTTCTTACATTTGTGTTATCATGTTTCCCGGATTCTGCTCTGAACCTGCTCGGATCAGACTCTCTCACTCTGGACTCTCAGCTACAGTTCCCCCTGCTCTGTACAGCAGCCACCAAACCAGTTCAGCATTGCATCTATTTTCACTCTGCCTCGCTCTTCACCTGCTCAATATATGATCCTTTTAACCTTGTAACAAATAGCCTTTTTCTCTTTTATCTAACTTCTCCCTTTCTTAGACCTGCACTTAGGTCTGCTAGCCTTGGCATAACAAAGTTAAAAACAAAGTTTTTGTTATAATCGCTTAAGCCTAGTTCACACTATACGATTTTAAGCCTGATTTGCCGGTTAGCGAGCTCTGCGACCGTCAGGCTGTGATCAGGGGTAAATCAGCGATCAATCAGCGGTCACCAGTCGTTAAGTGTGAACTACTCGACGCATCAAAACAGCTCCCCGGCACATTTCTGACACCTCGCCAACGCCAGCCTGATATCTAGCATGCCAAAAATCTGGAGGAGTCGGCCGACTCGAAATCCACATCCTGCCAATGAGAGCTGGCAGCTGCAGAGCAGGCAGCTACTTTTTCACCGCAAAACACTCTTTACTCCCCTCCAGCTCTCTCTTTAGCTCAGACGTTTCCTGCTACCTACGTGTGCTAATCCATCCTTTCACCCAGATTCTTTGTCTTTATAATTGCTATCTTTATAATAACAAACAACAGCTGTTTTGTAGATTTGCGTCATATCCCGTTTCACATTTCACGTGTGTTTTGTTGACAAAACGTGGTTTGGAGACCAGCGTCGAGTGATAGAGTCGTCGTCAGCTTGTGTGACCTCCTGTCACCGATCAGTCACAAAGTGTGAATGCGACGACGACTTCAAGACTCCCGTCACAAGACAGCAAGTTGTGTAGTCTGAATAGCACAGCCATCGGCCGACGCTGAAAGTCGTGTGGTCTGCACAAGCCTTTAGTTAGCCTAGCTATGAGAATAAATAAACGGAGTGCTCTCTCTTTTTCTCTCTCTCACACACGCACACACAGACAGATGCACCCGTGCTGCCGCTATATTTCCCACATCAGATCCTCCCTCACTTAGCAGACCGTCTTGAGCATTTAGCGTTATTTTGTTATGAGCATGAGCTACTCTCTCCCAAAGCCACAAAACCAGAGAAGACTCAAACTGTGATGTTATCAGGTGTAAAATCTGGAGCCACTTGTTAATAGACAATGAATGTGAAACTAATTTTGTAGAAAAAGAAAAACCCCACAAAGTTTATTTCATAGTGTCTATAAAAATCTTTCTTAATTTATTGTTTTTGGAAAAGCTCCAAACATTATATCAGATGACATCACAATTCATGTATGGTTTGTTCTTTGATTATTTTGTTTCAAAATTGAATCGGATAAACAGAAACCAAATCGTTTTTTGTTGTTTTAAAACCAAAACGGAAAAATATGTATTTTGGTAATTAATGTGTCCGATTAGCGTAGCTTTTTGTGTTACACTTAATAAACCTGCAGCAGATACACTTAGGCAATGGCGGCGCCTGATTAAATGTAGGTTAATTAAGATGAGATTGAACATCAACACATTCAGTTTGTAACTCACTAGCAACTGGGACAGAAACGCCTCAGAAGTTGCCTGAGAATCCTCTGGTTTTTAAGATTTCTTGAGTATCAAATTAATTTAGTGATTCAGTAGTTGTCAGTACATCCAATGGTACTGACAACTATAAATTGTTATTAGTCAGGGCTCCAGACTAGCTTTTTTCACCTCCGTCCCGGAACCGTCCTGAAAAACATTTTGAACTATCCTGAAGTTAATGTAAAGCATCCCGAAGTCAAAATGTTGTTTCTTTACTTTATTATCCTCTATAATTGTTAGTGACATAATAAATTATTATAAATTGATAAAATAAATAATATTTATTTTGCTTGATTCAAACAAAAAGATTTATAAACATAACTGAAAAGTTATCTGGGGCATCTTTTTACCTCAATGATAAATAATTTAATTTCAATTCAGTTATAAACTCCTGGACTTTGTTTCAGCAGGTTTTCTGCTCATGTTCAAAACTTTCTGCACATTCAGAATCTCTTCCAGATATCTGTGTTCTCTTATATGTCCAGAAGAAAATTGTATTATGAGATTAACAACAAGTATTCATAATATTTAAGTCTACCTTACCAATAGGTACTCTGCTGTGCTTCCCTTCAGACTGTAGCCTTCTGAATGAGACAAGTGCACTGCACTTCATCGGAAGTAGCCTAAAAAACGAAACCAACACTGCCAATCAGGCAGACATCTCGGCAAAAATCCTCATGTTAACTTCTGCAGCTCCCAAACAGAGCCAAATTGTGCTTCAGGTTTTAGATGTTTACAAAACTCTACCAGCAAGTCTCCTGGCTGCGTGAGCCCTGCAGGTGGACTGGAGCCAGTCGTGGAGGCAAAGGAGTCTACTGAAGCGGCCAGCACCGCAACCAACTGTGGGAATGGGACCAGAGATAAAAACGCTGCTGCTTCCACACTGCTTTAAAAAGTTAAAAAGACGGTTAAAATCTGATTTTGTCAGCTCAGACTGCTGAAGAGCTGTGTCATTTGTTCCCACATGGACTATCACTCTTGTGATGGAGGATGGGAGTGATGGCATTAGGTCCTCGAGTTTTTTTTTAAATGTCAGCCGTGGTGGCACCGGGTAAGCAGTGAGTGGTAGCGTTAAAGAAACGGATGTTTCTGGTTATGTAGTCACCAATTATTAGTGTGGTTGGGGAGAAAAGAGGATGAGGAGATGCCGGTTGTGGGGTTCCAGAGCAGGACTGAGCAGAATCTGCTTCAACACTACGTGCGGACTGAGGATGGAGTGTGTGAACTGCCAAGTGTTGTCTTGGAGTAGCAGTAACAGACCTGAGGGAAGGGCTACCCACCAGTGCAGGGTAGAGACGGCCTCCGGAGCGTCTGAGGTTTTTGACCAGGATGACGGCCGCTGATCAGGCCCAGCGGCAGACCAGCGGCCCAGTAGATCACCGTTTGCCGCCAGTGCAAGGAGATGTAACAGTGTCGGCAGGTACTGTCCGCTGAAAGGGATCCGTATCAGGGAGACTCGAAGCCGCAGGTGCATCCGCTGGATGGACAGGAGTGTCGTCAGACAGGGCTGCATAGCGGTTGGAGAGGCCCATGTGCGGAGGAGAGGCAGCCCCATCCGAGCCCCTCATGCAGCCACGGACCACCACTTCAGCCCAGGTTGACTGATACTTCGGAGTCGAGCAGGAGGAAAGCCTGGGAAGGCTAGAGAAACACGGTGTCCTGGATGTTAGCGGTTGCGCTAAGAGAAACAATCTGTTTGGCTTGTACTGAAGCCACATCCATAAAGCCAGTCAGCAGGGAATCTTTCTCTTTGAGTTCCTCTGAAAGTCGTCGGATGTCTTCCATAAGGTCAGCAGTCTTTTTGTTCGCTTTCTTAAGGAGTGTAAAGTCCTCATGTGGCAGAGTTATCTCGGCTAGCATAGCCGCCGGAGCTTTGTTGTGGTCAATAGCGTTGATAGCGTTTTTACGGTCATCTAGCTTAAAATCCATGTCGGATGACTAAAATCCTTGACCCACGTAAAACTCAAGTTAAAAACTTAAGTTAAATAAAAAGGATATATAAGGTTTATATAAAGTAAACCCCCGTATTTAAATAATATAAGTATGTAAAAATATTGGAGAGTTGCTTGTAATTACTGTCAAATAATGTTTATATAAAGTAAACCCCCATACATTAATGGTAAAAGCATGTAAATTTATTGGAGATGTGTCTGTAATTACCGTCAAATAATGTTTATATAATATATATTGTACAGGATAAAACCAATATTTAACAGGAATGTACTGTAAATCGAATAATGGCATAAAATAAAAGTTTTAATCTATCAATATACTGGTATTGGGCTTTAAATTAGGGTATCTGAAGGTAATTATACAACATTTTCTGTGTGCTTTACATAGAAAAGTCTTTACTTTGACAATGAGTTCTTGTAGATGGATTGGATTATCTTAAAAATATACCAAATAATACTGTATTAAAACAGCAGTCTTCTTTTTAATTATGTAATTTTAAGGTATTTCTGCAATATTTTTAGGTTTTTATACAGATTTATACATTCGTTTAACATTCAACAGAGAATTTTTTAATGAGATTTTTTTTTCTTTTTACAGCAGTTCGACTGTAAAAATACAGAAAATGTTTACGGTAAATATCCGTTTTCAAAAAGCACATTTTTTCTGTAAAATAATTTAAGGTTTTTTACTGTAATTTGACGGTAAGTGGTTGGCAACTTTGCTGCCAGACTTTTTACCGTAATTTTACGATTTTTTGTTTTACAGTGCAGCTTTGTCAGTACCTTTGCCTGCCTTCACCAGGAACCCTTCTGTGGAGCTTCAGGTGGCTTTCTCTGTTATTCTTGGCTTTTCATGACTCTGTTTAAGCCTGTACTTATCACCCAACACAGTGATTAATGTCTTAAGTAAACTGCTAGTATTTTCCTTTTTTGATTGCATGACAACAGCAGATTTTTCACATGCTTCTCTCCAGAGTCAGAGCACCACCTGTTTTACACCCAATTACTGTACATCAGACCAAAAACACTCCCTGCTCCCTCCAGACATTGGCTTTACAGCAGGCAGGACAGGAATGGTATTTTTGACACACCCACTTAAATACGCAAGTGATGTATAGAAAAGGGAAATTAGGCTCTTAATTGAGGTAATGATATTTACAGAACACAGGCACTCAAATCAGCATAGCAATACATATCTTGATGACTTGAGGATTGGATTTAGGTAGCAGTGGGCTTCTCCTGTATTTAGGTTTACCTGTAGAAAGCTTTGAAAAAATTGTATTGATGATGCAAGCTTTAGACTTTTAGCCACAGGGGCCTTGAGATAAAAAGGTATTTGCATGCTTGTTGTGATTCAAAACATCAGTTACTCATTTACTATATAAATCTGTCTTTTTTCACATTTTGACATAATAGAGGATTTGCAGCAGTTTGCTATTTATCTGCTATGTTCACTCCAAATCTGTCACATCGTCTCAATGTGAAGTTGTGGAGTTGGAGAAATGTACTGTAGATGTTATCTGTTTGTTAGCAACATGCTGGGTCTACCCCTGGAATGCAGCACTCTGTCTATCTTCACCCTATTGTTTTGAGGATTTGTTTATGTGTAGTCCACATGACAAATAAAACATTTCCTTATTTCAGCCACATTGCTTTATGATCATTTCTGTATTTTGTCACCTTCATCAAATGTACAAGCCCACACATGTCACATTCTCCTTCACTATTAATGAGGTCAAAAGAAAAGGAAAAAATGAACAAAACATTGGTTGATTTTGTTCAGAAGAAAAATCACTGTCAACAAAACTTAACTACTGCTCTTTATTCTGCATTTGCTGCAACTAATATAAAACGTATGTGACAGCTGAATCAGATGTTTGAGAGTCAATTTATTTTTCATTAATGCTGAAGTAGTTGCCTTTACATCCAAAGGTGTCTTTGAGGGTGAACTGATAACTGGCAACCCATCGGTTGATGATCACTATTGAATGTTCATTCATTGTATAGCCAAACTCATTATTCAAGACACTGACAATGAATTACAGGATGTAGCTGTCCACAAATACGGTAAATGGAACAGTACTTGTCTTATTGCTGACTTTGGGTGTACTCACACTAGGCCATCCATACTGTGCCCGGTCACGTTTAACCTCCTAAGTCTGGTTAGTTTTAACAGTGTGATCGCTCCGTGCCATGGGCCGTGCGCTGGACTCCGGCACGGTACGCTACATGCGTGAACCCCGACACAAACTCCACTGTGCCGTGCACTTTTTCACAGAATGACAGTTGATATTGACTTTCAGCTATGTACAGCGTGCTTGCAGCTTACCTTGAAAACCCAGCTGTTATCTAACATTAACACAGCTCCTTACATGCTTGCTAATAACTTTTTTAAGGTGGATCTACGACATTGACAGAACTTTGTGTGGACAGATTTGTGCAGCGGTGTTCAGGGAGAGAGAGAGACAAGTTGCTGCACGAATATATGCACAGCAATCTGCTGTCAACTCCGATTTTAAATAGGCCTAGTAAAAAAAAATCACATAGCCTATCAACTAGTGGCGGTCAGCGTTGATACTGTGGCGGGCCTCCACAAACAAATAAATGTAAGGAAAACACCGACTGAGTGATGGCCAAAACGTGCTCCGGCTCGGTAAGCACAGTGTGACCGCAGGCCAGTGGGTGAGTGGGGAGGGGGTACAATCGTGCTCGGGCACGGTACAAAACCTAGTGTGAGTACACCCTTAGAACACTGAACGGATCATCTTAGCCATCATCACAACATTGGCCCCCCTGAGAGATTTGGCAGGAGCCCCCACTGAATATGACACTGGTCAAATCGGTAGTTAAAAACTGGGATATTTCAAGAATAACTATCCTAGTTGTTTGTAACAAGAATAACACCGAACTTGTGAAATAGTCTGTTAATAAACAATTACACAACTCTATACAGACAAATATCGTATATTTCAATTTGAATTGTTAGAAAAATTAAAAGAATAATATTTATGCTCCATGATGTGTGTAATCTTGAGTTGGCTTGTTCCCAGTAAATGTTTTGTTCCTCCCCGTCAAGGCACTCCTACAAATAAAAGCTGTGTTTGCCTTTTTAAGGACAACAACAATTAATTGCCTAACACATACAGATAGCACATTAAACAGGATTTTTATGGAATGTTAACTGGTTTTAATCTATTGACATTGTCTGTGATTTCTCAGTCTATATAGTGCATAATAAAATTCCTGAAATTCAGTTATGGCTTTTGGTTTAGTGTGCTACCCCAGGTTTCTTAGTGGCCCCAACTGGCCACCCCTAGGAAAATGTTCTGGGGGCGCCACTGCACTGTAGCCACACTTATTCAAAAACATATGTCTGTTAGCTGCTCAACCTTTATGGCTCATGATTTTTTTCTGCGGAAAAATAGATGAGATTAAATACAAAATTAGTTCCTCATCTCCAGCTACTTGTGTAAAATTGGCAGTACAATATGTTCAATGCCAGGTAGTCTCTGTTCTTATACATTTTGAGAGCATCTCTCTGAAAACAGTGTCAAAGTTGGTGTTAACTATTAAACCAACCACCTGTATCCATCCATTTTTGGGACCTGCAATGCTGAATATTGATAATTTATCACTTTCTGCTGGCATTGTCCCCACTAGATTTAACACTGTTGTGGTTAAACATCTACTTAAGAAACAACATCTTGATTCAAAATAATTATTGACCAGCCTGTAATCTTCCAGAGAGAAAGAGCAACTTTTCTGTCCTGTGTGCTTCAGGGTCTCTCAGTACTGCTTACCATGGATTCGGATTCCACCTCAGTACGTCTACTACTAGATCGCAGTGCAGCTTTGGACACTATAGATCACTGTATACTCCTAGACATAGTGGAAAATCAATTAGGCTTCTCTTGCCTTGCTCTCGTGTGGTTCAAGTATTACCTATCTGAAAGATCAATGTTTCATATATATATGTACAAGTAGATTTATTTACACAGGGTTGCAGTTCCCTTTATGCTACTTACAAAAAGCATATATATAAAAATGATATACACTAGATGGGTGGATAAATTACAAGTCATAGAAATAAAACTATTTCACATTGTGAAGTGCTGAAGATGAATTTGGGAGCCTCATGGGAAAAGAAGCTGCTCTGAAGTCTGGTGGTATGGCAGCAGATACTTGTGTATCTCTTGCAGCAGGGTGAACAGGCTGTGGCTGGGTGGGTACTGTCCTTTAGTATCCTTTGTGCTCTGCAGGCATCTCACCTCACTGATATCACTGATGCTCGGTAGATGGGTACCAATGATCTTCTGAGCAGTTTTAATCAGCTGCTGCAGAGCCCTCTGGTCCTGGGCTTTCCACATCCCATGCCAGTTTGTGATGTTTCCAGTCAGGATGCTTTCTATTGCTCCTCTGTAAAAGCTGACAAGAACTTGGCACGGGAATTTGGCCTTCTTAAGTTTTAAATCAACACTGACATAATACCGGTGGTACACAGGATAGTAATATGGGTCGCATTAGTTGGTGATGTAATGTGGAAAGCAATTACAACTATGCACTGGAGAACATTAGTAACTGCTTGGCGTTAGCCGGCGAGCTAACTGGACTCTTTCTGTGACTCCAGCCTTTCTGATGTTGACTGTTTTCACCTCACATCATCTGAATCTCATTTGGTCTGACGGGCATCAGCACATAAAACTTGTTATTTTTATCCTTGCATGGAGTTTATGTTGGAGTCTGTGTTGTGCTGGGAGCCGGTTGTTTTGTGGTGTTAGTGGACTGCATTTCATTAGCTACGGTGTTGTTACTGTAGTCGTAGAGAGGCTCGGGAGCACACACAGGGCTACATCCCAACCTGGTGCTTTCACATTAAAAGTAGAATAGTGGCTGTTGCAAGCAATAGAGAAAACATGGCTTCATTTCTAACTGAGGCTACAGCCCATTGACAACAAGGAAGTAAAATTTTGATCTATTAATAAGTGATTTCATTGAAAAACTACATATAGCCCCTTTAAAGGGGAGTTTTTCCTTGTCACAGAATGCTTGCTCATGGTGGGAATTGTTGGGGCTCTGCAAATAATATTACAAAGAGTACAGACTAGACTTGCTCTGTATGAAAAGTGCAATGAGATAACTTATGTTATGAAATGGCCCAATATAGATATAATTGAAGACAATTTACTTGAATTTGTCTTGCTTGCAAAAATATCAAGTGAAAGCCTGTTGTACGATTTTCTTTCATTCACACTTCCACCACCTCTCTGGATTCACTCTGGTCACATTCTCAGAGCTTCTCTGCTTGTACCTGATTTATTAGCAATTGACCTCGCCTCACATTGTAGACAGGATCTGCTGCCTCCAAAAGCCTGCTTAACTCATTAAAATATACTGAATGTATAATTAATGCACAATTATGCAAATGTTATTACATTTTCATATCATTTTCTGAGTAGAATTAAATACATCATAATGAAACTTGAATTATTTACAAGGCTGGAGATGTAGTTTCACAGACAGAGAGTGATAGCCAGGAAGAAAGAGAGATGCATAAAGAGAGAAAGAGCAAGCGAAAGAAGGGAGAGGGGTAGTTCAACTTGTGGTGACCCTTGGCAGATTTAAATCCTACCTAAAATTGTTCCAGGCCAGCTTGAAAATCAATCTGGTATAGTGCAAAATTACCAGTGATAAGAACCTTTGGGCAGCCCTGCAGAGAAATTCAGACATGAATGATTGTTATGAGAAATTGCATGAATATCCCAAATGTATGGAAAATGTCATTTCACACAAAATGCGAATGTGTGCCTCATGGTCCATGTTGTTAATTTATACGACTGTGTTCACACTGATTGTGTCATGATGGTCTGTGTTAGGTCATTTCCATCTGCTTAACATGGTAGCTCCGCTTTAATCTTGAGAAGCTGCAGAGCTGCAGTCTCTATTCATTCAACTTACACTGTAAATTTCCATCTAAACTGAGGCTTATTGTTTACCCTGTTTACCCTCTCTCTCTCTCTCGCCTGTCATTCACCGGTCTTGTGCAGAGTTTTACGTGCATTACTGCTGCCAACAACTACCTCGCGGGTCTATTTCAAGTAGCCGGCTATTTAAAAACGCTATAATATTCTTTGTGTGGTTCATCAATGGTGATAAATTATCCGTTAAGTGGTGCGGACAAATTGGCACAACACCAGTGAAGCTGGTTCTCAGTCTCTTCAGCAAGTGTTCCTCTTCCGCTACCACATACACGCTACGCTTACACATGCGCACTAACGACCCAGGGTTAGGGTTACAATTTTAGATTTATTCACGCACTTTAAAATCGCATGATCCTTGTTTCACTGCGAAGCTTCGACTGTGAGATCGACAGTCTAATCAGGCTCCGCCCATAGAATCTTCGACTATTCGAGGTCTGCCCTACTGCAATCCATAAGATGACATTTAAACACTTCCTAAAACATCTTTTAGGAGCATGTGTTCCATGTGTTTGTGTAAATGTGTGCAGAATAATAGACAGAATCCTGAGTTACTTCTAATGTGTATTGCGAAAGGTTTCTCTTATAATGACGAATGCATGTAGTCAACTCTATAGGGGGTTCTAGCCTATTTTGGCGGGTTTGGTTTTACACCCAATTACTTCATTTTGGTTCACTTTTACCACTTTAACTGATGTTGTTTCCATCTTTAGTAGGCAGCATTCTTTTTGTTGCAATTTGGATCTTTTTCTGCATTACATTAATTTTTGCGAATGACCTCTTCGCCTAAATAATTAGAAGTATAGCTGTCAATGTATAGGTTTACATAAGCCGTGTTTCCATATAATTATCAAGCAAAGTTAAAGCAAACACATAGCATCAGTTCAAACAGAGCACTGAATTCCCGCTTCACTGACTGGCATTGGCTATGTCTTTGGGTTTAACGGTCATTTCCTTGACGCCTTGTTTCTGATGGGATCATGTAAATTTATTGTTTGAAAAAAAAAATCACACTCTTCAGCTATCCAAAAATGTTATATAAGCATATATAGGAGCTAATATTCATCAAGTTGTAATATTTGTCATAAAAGGCGTCAGAGGTATTTTTTTTACTTGAGTAAACATACACTGTTTGCACATTTGCCCCACTGTTATAATCATCAGACCCTGCTGTGTCCTTCATTTAGCAGCAGACATGTCTGCAGGCACAGCTCTTGTTGGACATGTTGTCTTTAAAGCCAATGAATGCAATGTGTCTTCTCCCCCAGCCCCACTGGCCCTGGAAGTATCTACCACCCATCACCATGACAACTAGGCAGCCAGAAGGTGTAACATGATCCACCAGATCCAATTAGGAGTATGGGATAGGATTAGATTTAAATAGATGTGATTGCATTATGGATAGATTAGGTTTATTGCATTATTAGCTTTAGAAGGGCAGGACGACTGAGCTCCAGACATCTGGTCGGGTGCTGCAGTACTAGCTCGTCTGATCTGTTGAAAGGAGGGGCAGCAGTCAGATTATTTCTTTATTCATGACAATCAGATAGCACCAGAAACACACACATCTTCAATTGCCAACCCTGCCTCATACAAATTATATTCGTATGTAACTCATTTTTACATTTACACTTTTATTGCCTTTAACCTCTAAACTTGAGGTCCACATTTCATCTCATACCAGCAGGCAGTGATGACATTTGCTATATTTAACCTTGAACAACCTAACCTTACTCTAGTGGGTTTAGTTAGTTAGTTTAGCCTTATCTTAACCATATCTGATCTGATCATTTACCTGATCCGCACCTTTCCTTGACCTTAAGTGGGTTAATAATCTTCTTAATCATGCTTCAGATTTTAGAAGAAAAACTTACAAATGCTAACATGGAAAATTTTGCTGTTATGTTAAATTTTGTGTCTGATATGCTGCTAAAACCAAATATGTGTTAAATATGAACATAATTAACACATAATGAAAAATAGTTGCAAATGCAGATCTTAAAAAAATGCTGGCCTGAATCCTTGAATTCATCAGAGCATGTGTGAAAATATCTCACAATTCATCTGGAAATCTGTCATAATGGCAAAATGGCTCTATCAAGAGTATATTTTTGGAGGCTGAAAAGGAAAAACAGAATAGATCATCTGAGTTTTTCTTTAGCACCACCGTGAGGTTGGCATTTTTGGTTTTGGGTAATTAAACCTTTTCACTTATTCATTGAAATAGCGCGATATCTGCTGGTTGGATAATTAATGTTCATCTAGCACAGGTTGACATTTGTTTTTCAGAGTGAAATTCAACATCTATTGGAGGAATTCCCATGAAGCTTGGTTCAGACATTCATGTTCTCCTCAGGATCAATTGTAATAACTTTGGTAATCCTCTTTTTTTAGTGCAATTATTATTAGTCTAATTTTCAATTTGTTCAGTTTGGTTTTTAATGAAATATCTGAAAAACTAATGACATTCCCATCAGCCTCAGCTGTAACTATTGTAAACATCATATGTGCTAAACATCAGCAAGTTAGCATGATCTATGTGACCACTTTAGCATGCTGATGTTAGAATTTACAGTAGCAACAATTTGACTGAACCACTCTGGTTGTAGCAGTAATCATAATGCTTTCAGTTTAACTTATTGTTTCAGGAGTTCCCTCTACAAACTGCTCCAGTACAGTGAACATCAATTTCGGCTAATAATTACTAAATGAAACTGCAGTTTCCACAGTTTTGTTAAACCAATGAGTCATAGTCCCCGTATCAGCCAGTCAATGTCATTCATCTGCATTATGATTGTTGTTCCACCATCACTAAAGCCTGCAGAAGCTGAGAATAGCCAAGGTTGTGATAGCTTTTTAAAATCATGTTAGTCATCTTGTTATCTTCTGAAGTCAGTCAACCCACTATCCTGTTAAGTTAACTATCTCATTAGCACTTAAAGTATCATCTCGTTATCTTGAGGTAAGTAATTTTCTCAAGATAACAACATAATTATCTCAGCAAAATTAATTTTCTCAAAAATAACAAGATAGTTTGCCTTATCTTGACAAAACAAGTTTGTTACCTGGCGTTTCTTGATATCAGGCTTGTGTAGTAGCTGACATGCCTGATTAAAGGGTAACTATGGTATCTTTCAACCTGAACCCTATTTCCCCCTGTTATTGTGTCTATGTGGCTAACTGGGACAGTATTTTAAAATTAGTATTGAGCGAGCACACTGCAGTTGGCAGCACAATCCTCACTGTCCTTGAGCACAATCCTGTCAAGTTAGACAATACTCATAATAAGCACTCGTAAAAATTCACAATGCTTGTTAACAATAATTATAAGACATTATAGCATCACAGCATTTTATAATGATATCATATTATAATTTTCATGATCCCATATAATTATTTTCTAAACAGTTACTGGGACATAAACAGGAGGGCTTTCTTATGGCAGAGCATTGGGGCAAGATTGGATGTATCAGGTAATGTTACGCATAGTTTTAACTTAAGCTAGCCTTTAAAGACAATACAGTTGTACCAACAAGGCTACAGTAGGTAGTGCACGTAAGCCATTACCATGGTTATTACGCATAGGGCGCCTGGTGTTTACTCACGGAGCGCTTGTCTGCCTACATGAGAAGAGCAGTGGATCCAAGCGAGTACTCAGGCAAACTAACGTTTGCCATCTGAAAATAACTTTCTAATGTGATTATAAGTTACTCTGAGTGGTCACTGGGTGCTTTACATAAAGTGAGAAGAATATCATTACATCTATGCAAGAAACACAAAAACACACAAAAGGAATACATTTTTTGAACGGTATGTTAGATACACTGGTATGCTGACCTCCATTAAAAGGTGCAGGTGACCGACAACAAGGGACAACAAATTCCAGGCAGAAACAGCAGGTTTTTTTTACATGGGTCATAACACAAATTGAGTAGCCAGCTCCAATTTGACACAACTTTTTGATGATAAACAAGTGAATGATGGATATTTACATTTCACTAATGTAATGTTTCCCGCAAATTCTCACTCTAACAACTCAACAGACTCAAATTACAGATGGAACCTAAAAGTTTCTACTTTACCTGTAGATATAAAAGGTCATAACAGACAATAAATTAGTAAGATAGGCTACTCCTATTTGACACAACTGAATGGACACTTTGTAATGTTTAACCAAAATTACTTTTACTCTAAACACTAAATTGACTCAAATTACATACCTGAAACAATACTTTACCTGCAGCTGTAGCTAATCACATTATAATGCGGTCAGTGACCAACAATTATGATTATGATACTTGACCTTGTAAGTCATTATAAAATGCTTTATTGTGTGTTATGGTTATGGTTCTTAAGCATTATGAATATTTTTGAGTGCTTATAAATATATAGATACGGATTATATTTAAATTAATTTCAATTTTATTTATATAGCACCAATTCATTACAAGATTATCTTAATGCACTTTTCAAATGGTGCAGGTCTAGATAGAGATTACATATAGATGTACTCTTAGACCCAAAAGTTCTCACATGAGCAAGCACAGGTATAATGCATTATAGGATTGGGTTGCATACAAAGAAGGGCTGAACAATTTGGAGGAAAAATCAAATTGTACCACAAAATAAAAGTAATGTAATCTGATTACTTTTAGTTACATTTTGGATTACTTCAATGCCAAATAGGCAAATGAAGACAAGAGAGTATCAATGATGTGTTTTCTGCTCAGTGTATTTTAAGAGAAACGTAGAATAACAAAATCACCTATTCCCAAAATCCATATTTAAATATTTTTGTATGATATGCTTTGCACTGTGTCACCACTATGCCAGTATCTGGCCCATCAATGACAAAAACATTGTTTTGTAGGTATCCTTGATGATATTTAAGTTTTTCATTTGGAAAACCATTTTACAATTTTGATTACTCATTCTGCACTCTATTAATTTAGCATCCAATGAAAAAGTGTTTCTGGGGCCAGGCCCCACTGATTACTGTACAAAAACACAACTATCTTCACTGATTCTCATGAAACTGGATCATATTTGATGGAGAAATATTAGAAATATGGAGAAAATATTCTAGTTTTCTCTCTGATGTTCCGACCGAAAGCAGCCTCAGGGAGCAACAGGGAATCCAGTAACTTACTGAGATGATTTACACAGAGCTTCTGTGATAGCTTTATTTTTTGCTAAACTACTAACTGTAGCCTATCTGCCTGTATCTGTGGCTGGTTAGCTTGATCAGTTAGTCATGCTGCTAGCGGTCCTATAAGCTTACTCAGCTCCACCACATTCCTACTGTATTCCCAGTGGTCAAACTGTCCTCTGTTGGTCTCGGAGTCTGCGCTCGGTCCTGGTCCAGCTGCCGTGTTCACTCACTGGGAGCTGGAACCGGTCCCCACAGAGTCTGCATGATGGGGTGGGGGCTACTGGTGACTGTAAACGCCAATCAATGTCTGCGACACGTCCCTCCCTTCCTTTGGGTTTTTAACATAGACTGTATATAAAAAACATATATGGAGGCAAATAACACTGCATTTTCTGTTTCATGGAAACTTTCTGCTTAAAGTAATCCCTATGAGTAATCCCCGATTTTACGAAATGTGGCTGTAATCTGATTACGTCTAATTTTTCTGTACTGTAACTGAACACAGTTAAAAAAAATTTGTATCCTGATTACGTAACGCCATTACATGTAATCCGTTACTCCCCAACCCTGCTAATAGCGCTATGGAGCAATGTTTTCACAAGTTGATCCCAGTTTTGTTTGTATTGTTCACCTGCACAAGGAAATGCATGCACGAAGCTGGTATGCTTCACATCTTGCCAATGGTTTTACGCTATTTGACTGATCAACAATAGGTTGTGGTAATGCATAAAGTACAGCTATGTTCTACCAAAAGGAATAAAGATTAAGATAAGACCTCTAATAAGACCTCTAGCAAGTAAACGATGGATGTTAATAATGTAGGATTTAAAATATTTTAAATCGGAAAATGCATTCAACACATTTGTTAGACCTCAATGATTGCTCCACAGGTGCTCACACAAAGATGAAGTTCAAGTACACACACATACACTGTAGCATATCCCTTCTTTCCCTTTCATTCAACATTTTATGTTTACTTCCTTTTTTGCCCATGGTTCTTGCCCATCTTATATGTCTTTTTTCCCTCTGTAAAACAACTAAATACCCCTCATCCTGTGAAATCCAGTAGCACAGTGTATAAGGCTGTCCCCCGTGATCAAAAGAGGGGGTTTGCTAATATCTCTCTATATCTATTGATCAGGGGAAGGCTGGCATGAACAAATGGCACTATTAGTGGAACAAGGGTCTCCAACACAGCAAAATAATAGACTGTACATCCATTTAGCCAGTCGATGAACTTGACACTCCACTAGTCAACCCAAACCTCCCTTCAGTTCCCGTGTCTATATGTCTTTATCCCATAAAGAAACAGCCTCGTGCTTGTATGCAGCAGTACTGGTGTTTCAAATGAAGGGGATTCAAACCCGGACTGGTGCTGCAAGGACTCATAGTCTTTATATATGGTGCGCATGCTCCACTTAGTGAGCCTCTGACCAGAGCACTGGCATCTACTGATTAATAAAGGCAAAGAAATTTTTTTTTAAAGATACAGGAAAAGACGAGCTTTTGGTCTGATTCACTTTCAGTATCACAGCAACATCACTCAGCATTTATCCACCACCACTGCTGATTTCATTAATCCAGGAGGTTTACAGCTCTGACAGCTGCCGTGACTTGTTTAACTCTCTCTGAACCTGGACCTGGAAGCAGCTGCTTTTCTGTCACAGCTCCCTGCAAACATCAGCAGAGAAATTGTCCTTTACAAATCTCATCACCTCAGATACTGAACCTGCCAACGAAAGCAATGTTCTGTGACTCCAAAAAGATTGTCATCTGTCTTGATGACTGTCAAGACACAAAGGTCAGTCTGTGCTGGAACGCATAAAGTTTTTCCACTAACTGGTCAACAGCTTCATCCCTTCCCTGTAGTTCTATTGATTCAAATGATGGAAGATGTTCAAATTTTCTCAATATGTTTATTTAGAGCATCTTTATTGGTAATGGTCTCTTCTCTGTATCATGTGACCTGGATTGAGTAGTACACTATATTCTTGCTTGCTGAACATGGTGGTCACTGCTTCATTATTCAGGTGTAAAGTATGAATATTGTTTTAAGAGGCTCAGTCAACAATTTAAATAAAACTGCATAGAAATGAGTGCCAGGTCTGGAAGATAAACACACTACTTTCCTCGTTTGGATATGTAATGTACTATGCCTGAGACTGCAATACTGGGATTTTACTGGTCCAGAATGTCCAAAACACTAAAGGTCCTTTCCGATTGAACATGAGGCAAAGTTTCCTGAGGCTTGTGTCCAGTGCACAAAATATGTTTTCACAGTGCTCATAAATGGCTCTAGTAATGGCAAGGTCAGTCAAGGAAATACCAATATTCGATGGGTTGCCATGAAATTTGTCATAGATATTCATTATTTAGTTATAGATCTTTTTGTGCATGTAATAGGTTTGCTCAACACAACATAAGGTGCGTCCTAATATCTATTGTGATTGACATACTAACAACAAATAAACTGTAAAAACTGTAACAAAAACACAAAGAGATCATTTAAACTGTAAGATATTTACAATACGAGAGAAATCAAATAAACAACCAAACTTGCCATCTTTAAAGTTTACGTCATGCTAGATCTAAATGTCACTTCAAGAAGCTGAATTAGAGGTTGGAGCTTCATTGGGTTTTTTAATAAATACAGGGTCAAAAGACTGCAGTGAAGATGAAAAGGGCTTTGGAGGAGAAGGAAGGGAAAGGAATGTGTCAGAGGAAGAAAGAAGCAAGTAAAGCAGTCATCAGCAGCAGAGAACACTGTGAATCCATCAGCCTCGCCTGCTCCTTGTTTACCTGAATCTACAGTGAGTACAGATATCTGCCTGCCATGTTTTCAGCGTTCATCTGTGGATTACTGTCGGTCTGACCACAAATCCTAACAACAACAAGCATACTGCCCAAGAGCTGCTGCTGCTGTTCTGACTGCCTGCTCCACTTGTGTACCGAAGCTCCACCTTTCACCCCACAGCCTTACATCCTCAATGATAGAGCTCACAGGCACCCATTAAGAAAGGGGGGCTGTAATAGTCTAATGTCCACATGAGCACACACACCTACACACACACACAACCATTTATTGGCCCCAACGAGCCACTAAATGGCTCTGATGGATAGATGTGGGAGAGCTGCCTCATTTTCTCAGTTGGACCATAAAGGGCTGCTCTGCCATTTTGACAGCCCACTGGTCAAAGAGCCATCTAGCTCACCTTCACACTGCCATAAATCTGACTGCTCCTTTAGCTGCCCCGTCTCTCTTATTCTCTCTGTTGCTCTGCCCTTCTCCCATTCCCTCTGTCTCTTTTTCTTTCTTTATACATATCTCCTAATCTTGCTCTGGCTCTGCTGTGTTCCAACTTTAAACTTTACATTGACAGCACTCTGTTGGCCAACACAATTGGCCAACACATACAGGAGTTTTACTTATTGAGATATTTCATGAAGGCAGGGCAGCTATGGAGATTTAAGTAATCTATTGGCAGTTTTCAGAGCTGCACAATAAATGGATAATAATGGTTTGTTACGACCTTGTTTCCCAGTGTTGGCCACCTTTCCTGTCTGAAATCATAATTTTGTTCTAACCAAGTTAATTGCTGAGATCTGTGAACCCAGCAACAGACAGTCAGACAGGTTGTAAACAAACCCCCAGGTTAGCCAAACTGATTTGGAAGAGAAAACGCAGGCAAAGATGAAAATAAATACTGGACACTAAAAGTGTCTCTTCCACCTGCCATACAGAGAAGTGAAACTGGAACTTCCAGTTTTTTTTTTCCTGTTTTCCATCAGTTAGAAAGCTTCTTTCAAAATTACATTTACATTTGAGAACCTTTCTCAACTGTATGTTGTGTGTTTCACTCAATATGTTTGGACAATAACGTTTTTTAAAGATAACGTTTTTAGCGGCCTTGAATGAATAGCATTTTCCATGAGCCCTGGACCATTGTGTGTTAAAAGTCACGGCTCAACAAAAGGAGCAAGTCCATGGACGAGTCGAGAGGTTTCTCTCACAATTTTTGTTCTGCATTTGAAAATGTTGATCATATTCAAATCAGAGCGATAAGGTGCTTTGTCAAAACCTGGGATACAGAACAAAAGAAGGGTAGCATGCTGCCCCTGACTGCTTGTGCTTTGTGCCCCGTCAGATTGTGTTGTAACAAAATTCTCTTGCATGAATTTTGCTGCTGGAGTGTTTTTGCAGATTGTATGTTTTAGCCACAAGTAGTAGTAATAGTTATAATAATAATAACTTTTGGAATGGCACCTTTCAAATGAAGTGTTTTCTGTAAAGATAAAGAATAAAAGACAAAACATAAAACAAGACAAAATAATTTCAACAGTTTCAATAAATACTGTCAGTGGATGACTTGCAACTGACAGTGTGGGTGTTAACTGTAACAATGTTTGTTGTTTACTTAAATTAAAACATTCTTCTACACTTTTAGGATTTCCTCTATGTTCATTTAATAAAAAGATATTCAAAAAACATAATCAAGCTATAATGTGGCTGAAAACTGACTGTTGTCTTCACAAATGACAGAGCTTACATTTTACTGATATTTAAGCACACAGTACACAGCCAGCAGTAACAGAAGCCAAAACTAGCAGTTCCAGGACAAGGAGGGAGGGAAGAAATGGCCAGTCAGATATACAGGTGCTGGTGATATAATTAGAAAATCATCAAAAAGTTGATTTATTTCAGTAATTCCAATCCAAAAGTGAAACTTGGATATTATATTCATTCATTACACACAGACTGATATATTTCAAATGTTTATTTCATTTAATTGTGATAATTAAAACTGACAACTCCCAAATTCGGTATCTCCGAAAATTAGAATATTACTTAAGACCAACACAAAACAAGGATTTTTTGAAATGTTGGCCAACTGAAAAGTATGAACATGAAAAGTATGAGCATGTACTGCACTCAATACTTAGTTGGGGCTCCTTTTGCCTGAATTACTGCAGCAATGCGGCGTGGCATGGAGTCGATCAGTCTGTGGCACTGCTCAGGTGTTATGAGAGCCCAGGTTGCTCTGATAGTGGACTTCAGCTCTTCTGCATTGTTGGGTCTGGCGTATCGCATCTTCCTCTTCACAATACCCCATAGAGCTTCTATAGGGTTAAGGTATATGCTGGCCAATTAAGAACAGGGATACCATGGTCCTTAAACCAGGTACTGGTAGCTTTGGCACTGTGTGCAGGTGCCAAGTCCTGTTGGAAAATGAAATCTGCATCTCCATAAAGTTGGTCAGCAGCAAGAAGCATGAAGTGCTCTAAAACCTCCTGGTAGACGGCTGCGTTGACCTTGGACTTCGGAAAACACAGTGGACCAACACCAGCAGATGACATGGCACCCCGAACCATCACTGACTGTGGAAACTTTACACTGGACTACAAGCAACGTGGATTCTGTGCCTCTCCTCTCTTCCTCCAGACTCTGGGACCTTGATTTCCAAAGGAAATGCTACATTTACTTTCATCAGAGAACATAATTTTGGGTCACTCAGCAACCCTTTTTGTCTTTAGCCCAGGCGAGACGCTTCTGACGCTGTGTCTTGTTCAAGAGTGGCTTGACACAAGGAATGCGACAGCTGAAACCCACGTATTGCTGTGGCCGTCTGTGCGTGGTGGTTCTTGAAGCACTGACTCCAGCTGCAGTCCACTCTTTGTGAAACTCACCTACATTTTTTAATCGGTTTTGTTTCACAATCCTCTCCAGGGTGCGGTTATCCCTATTGCTTGTACACTTTTTTCTCCCACATCTTTTTCTTCCCTTCGCCTCTCTATTAATGTGCTTGGACACAGAGCTCTGTGAACAGCCAGCCTCTTTAGCAATGACCTTTTGTGTCTTGCCCTCCTTGTGCAAGGTGTCAATTGTTGTCTTTTGGACAGCTGTCAAGTCAGCAGTCTTCCCCATGATTGTGTAGCCTACAGAACTGGACTGAGAGACCATTTAAAGGCTTTTGCAGGTGTTTTGAGTTAATTAGCTGATTAGAGTGTGGCACCAGGTGTCTTCAATATTGAACCTTTTTGACAATATTCTAATTTTCTGAGATACTGATTTTGGGGTTTTCATTAGTTGTCAGTTATAATCATCAAAATTAAAAGGAATGAACACTTGAAATATATCAGTCTGAGTGGAATGAATGTATAAATTATACAAGTTTCACTTTTTGAATGGAATTACTGAAATAAATCAACTTTTTGATGATATTCTAATTATATGACCAGCACCTGTATAGACATCCAGGGCATATGGCTGAATGGGTACGACACTTTATGATGTGAGGAGTAATACAAAGATGGATTTCTTTAAGACAGCCAGTGGATTTCTCACCTATGGCTTTATTCTCCAGATATGTCACGCAGTGTCTACCCATTACGTGGAAACTGTCAGCAATTATGATGATGTGTAAATTAAATATTCTTCTTCTTCTCTCATGATGATGTTTCCAGGTGTAAAGAACTGTTTCAACTAACAGTTATGATGTTTTACCAGTTAGCAATGACATTGTTTATTTGCAGTGATAACAAGTCCACTAGTTGTAACAATTTAATCCACGCTGTTGGTGTTTATGCCTCTCTGCACTGCTCTCACAGGTGATTGTCAAGTCTGACGGCTAGAGAAACAAGGGAATCAAAGTTAGATGTGTAGGCAGTTCATCTGTCAACATAATGCCTCATCATTCCACTGAGCATCAGCTGCTAGAGTGAGAAACTCCACAGAGAAGTCAGTAACACTCCTAGACCCAAAGTAAGTTGGCTGGGTGGTGCTAGCTGAGCAGACTGACAAAGTTGAGAGGTTAGCATTGCAAATTGAGTAGATAATTGAGAGCATTGAGTTACCAGGGCTTGGTTGCTGTTGGTTAGAGTGCGGATCAACTGTTCATGGTGTCCCAATAGCTGTCCTTGACTGGACAGAGCTTTGTGAATGGCTGCAGAATAAAGTCCAACTAGGCTGGGTCTGTGCTTGGCCAGATCGTTCTGTTAAGAACAGAGAGAATTGTGGAGCCAGAAGCACAACTTGACACAAGGCTGATAAGGGTTCAAAATATTAGTTTATTGCAACAAGGTGTGGACGTCTATGGTGGCAGTGGTGGTAGCAGTATGGCAAACCAGAGTAAGCAGTGCTAGGCAGAGTGCAGTGCTTAACTAGAAACCAGGTTGATAGGTGCAGAGGCAGGCTGGGGAAGACCTCAGGAGGTGCACTATCTGATCAAGAAAACACAAAATTTAGTCACAGGATCAGTGGAAAAACAGCTTGAGGAATATATGTACAAGAGTTGGCCACGGGGGCAGTGGATAAGACACAGGCCTTTGGTGTGAGATACACAGGTTCAATCCCCAACTGTGAAACATCCACCAATGTGTCCCTGAGCAAGACACTTAACCCCTAGTTGCTCCAGAGGCATGCGACCTCTGACATAAATAGCAATTTTAAGTCTCTTTGGATAAATTTACAATCTGGCGAATACTATTGATTGTTGGGCAGCTGGTGTGCAGGAACAGTAGATTGCCACTCCCAGACAGACAAACAGGGAAAGGCTACAGTTACATCAAGAACTTCAAGAACATGTTGTCCTCTATCAGCTTTTAAGCTACCTGGTGTAAGAAATACATTTTAAATTGTAGATTTTGATTATTTTTTACATTATTAGTACTCACTATATTTGATTTTGGAAAGAAGTTTTGGTCACAATGTTGTAACATTTAAAAGTCAGAGCCACAAGATTAACACAGATTATTAATCAAAGGGTCATGGTTTACAATAGACTATCTGCAGACATGTAGGAGAGATTTTAACACAGACAAATGTTGATGCTACAGGAACCATGGGAACATCCCTTGCTATATATTAACATTGGCATGTCTTTTGTCACCTTGTCTGTCTCTCCGGACTTCCGTATAAAGGATTGATTTATCATGCTTTTGACACTGTAATTCTTTGGAAGAAATTTTCTTCCACACGGCTCCGCCACTCTGTCAATGTGCCGGCTCTGATAACATCTGCATTTCATTTTCCATGATTCTCCTGCAAATTCTTCCCAACTGCCTGACATCCCCAACTTGGAGTGATATGAATACACATTTTTGGACTTGTTGACTTCTCCCGTTGAATGTATTTTATTGGAATTTTTCATTGGATCTATCTGACTGATTACTTTATTGGCATTAGAGTTATAATACTGTTACAACTTTGTTAGTTTTTTTGCAATCATCAAACTGCTATCTGTGCTATTGATAATTTGTCTGATTGTTTGTTGGGCCCTTATTATATCATTATTATTATTATTATTATTATTATTATTATTATTATTATTATTATTATGCCGCCATCAAGTTATGTTATGTTTAAAGCCCTGAAAACATCTAGTAAAGTCTAAATAACCAAATGGCTCCACAGATGGCTACCTCTGTGTTTTGGTGCATGCTGTTTTGTCTTTGTTTGTTTTGTCTCCTGGTCAAAGGTGCTCTCATCTTTGTTTATACAGTGAAACACGAAAGGAGAGGGAAATGTGCCGGTGTGCTTGTATGCCGTTACCAGGAATATTTCTCTCCAATGTGCGCTCATTGTGCAACGGACTGCATGAACTTCAGCTACTGATTGGGAAACACAGAGACTTTTGTTAATCTTCTGTTATATGCCTCAGAGACGTGGCTATGTGGATCGATACCGGACTGGCAGATCACAGGCTTCCTTTCTGACAGGAAGCATCATGTGAAGCTGGAAAAACATGTCTCTGATTCCAGGACCATCAGCACCGGTTCCCCTCAGGGCTGTGTTCTTTCCCCTCTGCTCCTCTCCCTGTACACCAACAGCTGCACTTCCAGTCACCAGTCTGTCAAGCTCCTGAAGTTTGCGGATGACACCACACTCAGTGTCGACTGTGGAGTCACAAAGGGTTCTGCTTCCTGGACATCATCATCATCTCAAGTGGGCGCTGAATATCAGTTAGTTCACAAAGAAGGCCCAGCAGAGAATGTACTTCCTGCAGCAGCTGGAGAAGTTCAGCCTGACAAAGACAATGATGGCGCACCTCTACACCGGCATCATTGAGTCCATCCTCACCTCCTCCATCACCATCTTTGAGTGTGTCATTCACTCTGCAGAGAAGGTGATTGGCTGCAATCAACCATCCCTATAAGACCTGTACGCCTCCAGGACCTGTACGCCTCCAGGACCTGTTCGCCTCCAGGACCTGTTCGCCTCCAGGACCTGTACGCCTCCAGGACCTGTACGCCTCCAGGACCTGTTCATCTCCAAGACCTGTTCGCCTCCAGGACCTGTACGCTTCCAGGACCTGTTCGCCTCCTGGACCTGTACGCCTCCAGGACCTGTACGCCTCCAGGACCTGTATGCCTCCAGGATTCTTGTGAGGAAAAAACGTCACACCACAAGAAAAGTTTCTTTCCATCTGCAGCTGGCCTCATCAGCAAGGCCCGGGACCCCCACCAACACTGATGCTCATACCCCCCTAATGCCCCCCTTACAGTGCAAACTGTAAATGTTTGCACATGAAAATCCGATGTATTATTTTATATTTTTTCTACCTTGTCAATTATATATTTAATATTTACATATCTTATATTTATTGTCGATAGTTTGGAGCGACTGATTAGCGTTATAAACAAAGAACTAAGTAAATTTAAAAAATGGATGGAAAGTAACAAATTATCCTTAAACCTAGATAAATCCAAAGTGATGTTTTTTGGAAAGTATCAAGCTGATTCGCAGAAACTGGTTGACATAGACAGAGTACACATTGAAAATGTTCAGGAAATAAAATTTTTAGGTGTAACAATAGACAACAAGCTAAGTTGGAATGCCCACATCAGACATATAACAACAAAAGTCTCCAAAAGCCTTGCCATAATAAGTAGAGTTAAGCATATCCTTGATATCAATGCACTCCATACCCTGTATTGTGCTTTAATACAGCCATATCTAACCTACTGTGTAGAGGTATGGGGCAATAATTACAGAAATGTAATACAGTCACTTTTTTTGCTACAGAAAAGAGCTATACGAATTATACACAAGGCCGCCTATTTTGAACACACAAATCCTCTCTTTCTCAAATCAAAGCTATTAAAAATGCAGGATCTTGTAAAATTTTATAATGCACAGTTCATGATCAAAGCGTATCACTATTTATTACCTGTGAACATTCAAAATATGTTTTCTCATAAGGAGCAGTCGTACAGTTTGAGAGGTTTTGGAAACTTTGCGGTACCAATGGCGAGTTCCACCAGGAGGAGTTATTCTATGTCTGTTTGTGGGGTTACTTTGTGGAATAATCTGGGGCTTGAATTAAAGCAGTGTCAAGGCATTCACAATTTCAAACGTCTTTACAAACGAAAGGTCTGGTTCCATTACAATGACAATGAGGTTTGATTGTATTCATGTTGTGCAGATTGTTGGATTAGTTGTCATTTATTTACCCTTGTGGTATTTCGTCTACCATTGTTGGTAGTTGTTCG
>NC_060150.1:22338708-22349826 GCF_021292245.1 Micropterus dolomieu
ATCATTGTTATGTACCCTTATGGTATTTCGTCTACCATTGTTGGTATTTGATAAGCATTGTTACCTGTGGAAATATTTGTATATTATTAGTATGTATGGTATGAATGTGTGGTTTTGACTTGTGCATCCACTGTTTCTAAATGAGGTATTATTATTATTGTTATTATTATTTTTTTTTTAATTATTAATATTTTTTCTTTGAGATTATTGATGAAGGAAGCAGCTATTTTTTGTATGTATAAATTCTTTGATAGACTGGGGTGGGGTTTAATAAGTTTTACTTCTTCCCACTCCATTTCAAGTGTATAAGTTATTATTGTGTATCTTTTCTGTTGTCACACTATTTTGCTTGAAATAAATAAATAAATAAAAAAATAAATTGTGATGCCCTAAGTCACCAAAGAGAACTCCTTGTATGTGTAAACCTTTGGTAGCTGCAGTTACTAAACATCCTTTTATTACAACTCTAATTATGTTGTCTGGCACTCTCCACTATGGCTGCATGATGCCTGTTTTCCTCCAGCAAACATGCTTTCACAGGGTTTTGGTTATGCATGACTACATCCTCGGGGAGTGTGAAAGTCTTCCCCCTCTCACACTCCCCCACCCAACAAAATAAATCCTCTTCCCAGAATAAGACTTGCAAGGCTGGGCTCTGAACCTGCAGGCTGTTTGTAATCAACATGGTGTTGCAGTAGAGACGCCATGAAGCCCAGCATGATGCAGCGTCACACTGAAAGACAAACCAGCCCACCCTCTGTCTGATGGGTGAATGTTGATGGCTGGTTGCATGTGATGCTTTGAGCTCAGTACGGTCAGCTACTGTAGATCACCACTGAATCTATCCTCTGCAGTTAGGCATACATATGCATTTTCTGCATTTTCTGAGTGTGGTCTTTCTTATTTCAGTCTTCTATCACAGGAGTTTTTATGTATTCAGCACATATAGACCTCTGAGTACACCATTGTAGATTGAACACATTTGAAGTAAAACCCAATTTTAAAACACAGTAATGGTCGGTCTACACGGGAGGGATTTCAGCCTCATTTTTAAGTTGTCCATCTCACATGCATGTGACGTAACAGATATTTGAATGAATCAAGCTGTCTACACAGAGCATGTTCGGCTCACATTTCAGTCAAACAATACTTTCATTTAATTTTTAAAAAAACAAATTCACAGAAACAGTGTCCTTTGTCTGGAAAATCCACAGACCTCTCTGTGAACACAGGGTGCTTTCACTGCTAACTTGTTTAGCAAACTCGGGTGCATTTTCAAGTCTAGCTTGTTTTTTATTTGGCTGGAGTGAAACCAAACATCTGGCCAAGACCTATTCAAATGGATGGTCTGCGTCTGGTTCCAGTCAGACTCTGGTACATTTTATTTGGGTTTGTAAACAAAGCAACCACAGGATTTTGTGAGAGTTGATATGTGATTTTGAAACAAACCAATACTAAAAGGCAAAAGTTAATTTTTTTTGTTTTTTTCCAGTCCAGACAAATGAACTGAACTACCGGTGTACCACAAAAACATTTAATTCAATAGAAAGTAATTCAAATGAAATGTTTGCTGAATTTAAATGTATATATTTTTTATTCTAATTCTGACCAATTCAAAAAGTTTAATTATGTGTATCTGTCTCAGCAAGCAAGAAGCCACTGTCCTGTTGAGATCAAACGTCTCAGCACTGTGTGCCTGGCAGTAACAAATGAAACCAAACTTTTTCAAAGATAGTAGGTAACTTAAGGCCTTGGTTGACTAAATTCTCTATCTTGGAGGTACTGAATGATACATTTTAGCTCTTTTTCACATCACCAGCTATTGTAGTCTCAGAGTCTCAGCCCAACTCCAAGTCTTCATCTGTGATTTTTCTTCAACAGGCATTTGCCATAAAATATCCACTTTCTTTAATGTAAGCCTGCCTGGCTATCCAAGCATCTGCTGCGTGTCTGAAATCTAAAACTTAGGGCTCAGACTAAAGTTTTTCTGCAGCCTGCGTCATGTTGCTCAGGGTTTAACTATTTGTCTTGTGTTTGACAACTGTGCAGGATAAAAGCGGCCATGTATGAATGGCATTAGGCTATAAGGAGCCAATGTGATTATATGTTACAGTTCCTTCATTGATTATTTACCAGACGCTAAAGAAGAGTAAAGTTACTGTGTATGTGTGTATGTCTATACAAGAAAGAGAATCCATTTGTGTGATAATTGTGTTTCCTAAGTGTGAGCAGGTTTCAGTGTGTGCAGCAGTATTGAGTGTGTGCATGATTCTGTACTGTGACTGTTTGGCAATTTTTGAGACTAATGTTGTAGAAATTTTCTTCTTCTCCATCTCTTTACACATACAGCAAATTCATAACACAAAGAGTTCAGATAACAGTGCAAATCAAATCCACTTCAACATTCCTATGGCAGGTTGTATGAAACCTTATTTTTCCATTAAGCTTTCACACAGAGATATATATTCTTCTAGAATAAGAATCTCAATTTTGTTCCAAGACGTCAGTCAGTCCTCAGTACAGCGTGGATACTCAAACGTTGCTATGGCAACAAGTAGACTAATTAAATTGATAAAATCAGGAATGAAAATCAACAATAAATAAGGTCAAATTAAGTGGACACCAATGTAGAGACACTGTATCTATGCATTTTTGTGAGAATTTAGTAGTATAAAAGTATTAATCTATTGATAAATCAGTAAATGATTCCTAATGTAACCCTACTATAGAAAACAATACAAGGCAGTGGCACAACATAAAAGACTTATAACAGAAAGGTGTAGGCTTTCTGTGCCGACCCTTCTTACAGTACAAAACCAATATCTCTACCGTTAAAGGTGGAAGAAGCAAAACTCCTTTCTTTAAAAGTAGCAGTACCTCAACCTAAAACTACTCCCACAATCCAAATGTTGCTAAGTACATAATTACTGTCAGCAAAATCAACCTAAAGTATAAAAAGCACTTAAATACAGAATTCCCCCCTTTAGAGTATTATATGTAATTTATTATATTTTATATTATACTGCTGGATTATCATTATTAATGCAGCAATGTATAACCAGCATTGTAATGCTATAGATGATCAAGGTGGAGATAATTTTAATTGCTTTATACAGCATTATGACAATGGTCATATTTATTAGTGCTATATGTTTTGTATGTCTTCTACAAAGAATGTAAGTAGAAGCAGTTAAATAAATGTGGTGAAGTTAAATGTATTGTATTTTTCCTTTGAACTGTAGTAGGGTAAAATGAAAGTGCTTATGTTAAGTACAGGACCTCGTCAGTGTTCCTAAGTACCGTGCTTCATTACATCACACCACTAGTGACATTAACTTCATGGCTTTTATAGGTAATTCAACAGGATGGAAGCAAACTCAGGCTATGCAGCCACAGACCAGTATTTCATGTTATAGTGGAGATCCCAAAGAGTGCAAAGATACCAAATATTTCAGCTCTGAATTTGGGGGAAATGTGTATGAAATGATACCCATGACATGTATTTGTATTTGATGGAATGTTGCAGCTATAAAAGACATGAAGTCATAGGGTTTGAGTATTTTGTTCACTGCATAAATCACATTCAATATTTCACTTCAATATAGAGGTGGAATAAGCTGGTAGACACACACGACACACACATTTGTTTCAGACAGGGTGGAATAGAATGTATTTTCCAACCTTAAAGATACTTAAGGGGAAATCATATTTTTTGTTTGTATGAAGGCTAGGTGCATTCAAGTCAAATCACGTAGCCTGACGAAGACAGTGATGGTGGTGTGTAGATGTCAGGTTTGGTAGCTGTAGTTACACTTGTCACCAGCAGAAGGAGCTCTGACTGTATATTCACTGCAGGGGTGGACAAGGATTGTGTGTGAGAGAGTAGCGTAGTGTGTCTGAACCTAAAACCATGTATATGCGACTGTGTGTATGTGTGTGTTTGTGTGCGTGCGCAACCATGTGTGTGCATGACTGCACGGACATTTCAACATGCTGCGCTGTGTGTGTGGCAGCTTGTGCATGTGTGTGTGTGTGTGTGTGTGTGAGGGAGGAGTGTATACTTGGAACCCGTCCAACATAGTAATACCTTTACTTTCGGCTGATTCTCCCAGCAGTCCAGAGAGAGAGAGAAAGAGAGGTTGCTTTGTGCTTGCCATCAGCTGGTTTCCATGACGATAACAACCATAACCAGATTTCTATTCCTTTTCGGTTGGCTCCATGTGTGTTCTGTGAGAGTACATATGTGCGTCCAGGTTATCTTAATTAGCTCAAATGTAAAGCGTGGCATTCAAATCTAATTAAATTGTCAGACTGAAGTGAAATGAATTTGTTGAAAAGCTCCATCACCGTGGTATTTTGATTAAAGAGGAAGGAAGTCACAATAAGAGGGAATTACGACAGGGATCTGGTGATGGGACAAATGAAATAAACAAAAATGATACAGCCTCTTTATATGTATGGACATCCATATCACATGAATTAATTTGTAATTGACGAAACACAACACACAGATTGTACATGTCAAACTATTTGAGCCACATAGACAATATGGATATCTCAATAATAAATACAAATAACATTGAGTCCTATGTCAATCACTCAAACATGTCAGCAGTGCAGACCTGCAGAAATTCAAACTTGAAATAAGCAATACAAAATATTATGTATGCTAATTGGTTAATTGTATTTCTCGTGATAAATATATGACATAAAATCAATTGCATGTAAGCTTTTAAAATAAAAACACATTTATTGAAAAGACTAAACAGTATTATGAAAGACAGACAAATTTTCACCACCTGTAATCATCTGCAGAATCACACACTGTAGCACATAATAAGTAAAATATCCTATGTTCAGAAGTTGACTGAGCTGCCTCACCTAAGTATTGTGCATTCATTCTTCATTATGTCTGATGGAGAGGTCAGTAACAGGAATACAAGTTACACTGCACATAAAGGTTACCATGCATAAACGCATGTGAGATTAGCCCACTGTGTCCCCAAGCTGATATATTTGACTGACTGGAGTGGCGTCGTCCTCTTTCCCTGTGTTAAAGATGACAGTTAGATCTCTGTGTGTGAACTGTGCTAAATGTGAAAGCGGCCTCTGCAAAGTGTCACACAGCTTATACTGGATATCAGACAGCAAGCTCCCTCACATCCTGGATGATTGAAGCACCATATGCATCGGCCTGCGCACCTGATAAGCTACAAGAAAAAGAAGCATTCAGATATAGACGGACATCAGAATCCACACTCATTTACTCTCTCACACACACACACACACACACACACACACACACACAACTAACAAAGATCTAAGCAATGTTAAATGTTAAAAGCAGCATATACACACACTCAGACACACACCCAGAGGCAGGCAGGTCTTGCAGCACATCACAGGGTCAGCAGCACACATTGGCAGGGATTATCACACTGTCACACTCCGCCTCACGCCAACGGATAACAAGCTGCAGACAGACATTCACTGGTGGGGGGGGGTTCGCTAAAGAGGGGGAAAGAAAGAGAGGAAGAAGAAACAAACACAGAACAACACACACATTGCTTTTGCTCCTAGTGTATATTGGGTACTTTGTAGGCAGTATTCTTTGTCGTTTTTCTATGAATTTGTGCAAACATCAGCATGCAACATCATGCCTCATACCTTTAATGCATCTTTCATCATATTTGTGGATTTGCTTATTGTGAGTGTAAATGGAAGTGAATATGATAAATATAAAGCTTAGTATGGTTTGTGCTGCCGATTCTGTTGAATGAATATTACATGGAACCTACCTTCAGTTTTTTACAGCTAACACCATGGGATGCATGTAATATTCAACACAGCCTGTCAAAGGGAATACAGATGCACAAGGTACAAGGTACCCTTTAGCGTTTGTATGAGATGCATTGGGCTTCCACAAAGTCTTTGGGAAATCAGGTGATGTAGTAAAAAGAACACCAAAGAGTGTGAAAGTCCATCTGTGAAGGTGGTGGAGTGGATGGATTGCTCAGGAGACCGGGGTTCGTGTCCTGTGTGAAGCTAAATGTCAACATTGCCTAATTTAAAGTTGCCGTGTTACTTTCTACTACCTAACAAGGTGTTTTACTGCCTTAACCTAACCAAACCTTTAATTTATGTTACGTTACATCACGTGACTACTTACGTCACAACTTCCTACTACCTAACCAATTAGTTTCTGAAGGTATCTCATACGTATCCTAAGGACTACCTTGTGCGTTTTGGTCTTTAATTCTAATTTAATTCTAATCCCTCTGTTTTTTATTACAATTTTATGATATTTTACAAAGAAGACCCTTTATGTTGCTCTGCTTCCATGTTTGCCATGTTAATTTCTTGTTTGCGGTCATAGCAAAATTAAGGTAGTAAGTCTCAATAATAAATCGGCAGTAGGTCAGCGGTCCGGAGAGGATAGCGGCTGGGTCTGAAATAGGGGTTTGAGTTGCTGTTAACTGTCATGGCTCGATCCAAGGTTCATGGCATGTAAAGCAGGAGACATAACTTAAGTATTTACTTAAATGAAATTGCAAAAAGAGGTGAGATGTGGATGTCCTTTTGGTCAGTGGTTCAAGTGAGTAGGAAATGTGGTGGATGAAAGTTGGTGAACGAAACCAAATACAGTGCACGGAGAGGCTCGCCAAGAGGATTAAAGTAGTAGCTTTTATGGTGACTGGGTGCACTGGGCCCAGTCAGCCCATGTGGACGGCTCAGCCATCCGATTACATGTACCCGCAAGAGAAGAGCAAACAAGGCACAACCAAACAGGGCCATCACATCGTTCGCAAGGCCTACAGAAGACTGCCAGCTTTACCGACCTAATCTGCACATTGAGATATGGTCACACATCACGGACCGCGGAACGCATTTAAAATTGGTCGGGCCCATCAGGCAATACTTGCAATACCATCACCCAACACACATGCAGGCGCACACAAATGCACACATAAAACACCGGCGTCCAACTGATTGGCTTCATATGACACAAGCGAATCGATTTTAGACACAAGAATGTATTGCTTTCTCATAGGCTTTGGTCCTTCAGCATGATAAATGTGGCTGCCATAGATGTTTAATTAAAAATTGCTACAGATATTTAATTTTTTTTCTGACGTTCAAGCACACATGCCCCGGGTTTATTTCCACTTGCGACCGTTACATTACAGCTAACTCAATATCCATCCATCCATCGTCAACCGCTTATCCTGCGTACAGGGTCGCGGAGGGCTGGAGCCAATATCAGCTGACATTGGGCGAAAGGCGGGGTACACCCTGGACAGGACGCCAGTCCATCACAGGGCCTAACTCAATATTAACAGAATAAAAATTGTTTAAAAAGGAACGTCAAACTCACCCCTGCTCTAAATATTCCTGAAGAACTGTCTCCGTCTGTCATTATGCTGTATGAAGTCCATGGCTATCCTCAAAGCATCCACTGTGGTCAAAACATCCCTGTGGGCGCACATCAAGCTAGTTTGTCTTCTCTGGGTCAGTGACAGCAACAGAACTTATTGAGGCAGATGAACACCGAATGGAGACTAAATTGCTGGCTGAATAAGACACACCAGACACAGTGTGGCACGTTGGGGCAGCCAAGGCAGTAGCGTTACATCCAGGGCTGTGGCTGTGTGGTACAGACCGGTTAAGTGGAGCAGTAGAGGTTTCTTCTGGAGCTTCCCCAGGGGGTTCACAGTCAGCATTAGGTGAAGTGACAGCAGCATTCGCTGGCTTTGTGCCAAAAAACCCTGTTGGGCCTATTTTTCGGCTTTTCGTTGTCAGTAAAACTTTAAAACTAACGAAGAAGCAGTCCTAAGCAGCCAGATGGCGGGCATTTATGTGGGGAAAGTTTTGTTTACATCACAAGACACAATCAGCCAATACTGTGCATTTAAAAAAGTAGCTCTCGAAGAATTTAATTTAAATATATTTTTTATTAATTTTACATATTTGAGAATCAAAATGTAGATAGGGCTGCGGCCCTACCGGCCAAAACGGTTTACACTACATGTCACATTCACCCAATTCACACATTCATATGCTGATGGCAGAAGCTACCATACAAGGTGCCAACTGCTCCTCAAAAACAGAAACTAATCATTCACACACACTCACACACTGATGGCACAGCCTTTGGGAGCAATTTGGGGTTCAGTATTCTAATAAGTGGGTGACCCCCTCTACCTCTTGTCATTATGAGAAGAAGAATAACAGGAAATTCTAGTATCTTATAACAAACTCCCTGTATCAGTCATGTTCTATTTTAATTTTATATTTCCGAAGTAACACATCATATGTGCTGGTCAACCTGCAACCTCTCCATTAGAGCAGCAGCATCAAATCACAATCAGCTCACACACACTCAAACACCGTGAGTATGTCCATCTTGTTCCTTTTCTTTTAGTTGTTTGTTTCATTTTAAAATGCTGTATAGATGCGAGAAAGAGACTGGGAGAATATCTGATCACTGTTTCTCTTCTCTCTGCTGTTCTTCGTTAGCAGAGCAGATGGTGTGAGTGAGCAGGCCGGTCATTTCTAAATCAATAGCCGGGCACATGGGAGTCACTGTGTGTATTTGGAAACAGCCCATAACATGTACACTGGAGTACACACGTACACACACACACACACAGGAGGCATTTCCAAGTGTAGACACACTGTTCACAAGCACACATATCTACACAAAAATCTCATAAATGCAGGAATAAAATACACATGCATGCATCACACACATCCACAGAAACATGCACACAAAAGCAGACGCACATACACACAAGTAGTACATTATTCCTGCACACACACACCAAATGGGGGTAGAAGTAAAGCGAGGGAAGGCGATGGATAGAGAGTAAACCAATAGCCCTGCAGCTTATTTCCGCAGACAAGCTGTTGTTTAATATGACTGCAGCAGACGTCGGCCCCACGACAATCATTTAAACCTCCAGAGCCTGCTCGACTGGAGGGGATGCAAGTACCCCCCACCCCTCACTCCCCAACCTCTTCATGTGTTACTCTGCTTTTCTTGTCCTCTTTTTCTCTCTTCATGCCCTTCCTCTCTCTCCCTCAGTGAACACCAGCAGAAGCTGAAGGTGGTGGAAACATATTGATACTTCATCAAGTCATAATCCACAACCTGTTGTTACCTGGTTGTGTTGTGAAGTGATGACCGTCAGTAAGACATGAAGTAAAAGCACAGTGACAATTCTAAAGCCTTCTGGGGTTTTATTCTCTGCTCCTGATGTTGCTGATTTCTTGGCAACTTGTGTTGAATTTGCCATTTTGCAGCTAACACAGGGAGTGCTGCACACCTTTTGTTGATTTTTTTGATTCAGATTTAAAGGAACAGTCCTGTTTGTTTCATTTTGTGCTCTGTGAGGACAAAGACAAAACCATCCATGTTCCCCACATAGCTTGTATGCTTTCTGTGGTTGCTCGTAGATTTGACTTACTGATGTTTGCATGTTGTTCCTTAAATGTAAGTCGCTTTGGATAAAAGCGTCTGCCAAATGAGTAAATGTAATTTACACGGTAGCTCCGCTTTAATCTTGAGAAGCTGCAGAGCTGCAGTCTCTATTCACTAGTCACTGTAACTTACACTGGACATTTTCAGCAAATTTATGGGAAATAAAGCTGTTTAGCTAAAGAAGTTTGTTTATTATCATCGATGCACTCATCTACCAGAATCTATTTGAATTTAAATATTTTAAAAGCTTCAGCAAATATCAATGTGATTACTTTAGATTAATTTGATTATTAATTACAAAACTTGTATTTAATTAGATCATTTTTTTAATCACTTGACAGCCCTAGTTAGCATACTAACATGCTAAAGCTAACATCGTCAGTACAAGAATGTTATGTTAGCTTGCTGATGTTAGCATTTAGCTCAAAGCACTGTAGTACCTAAGTACAGCCCCATAGAGCTGCTAGCATGGCTGTTAACTCCAAATAGCATAATTCTACGTAACTTTTTGTTCTTTTTTATCCCAGCTGAAGCATACTGAATTATCAGTTACATGTTCAACTTAAAACAATTTAATAGCATAGCCTTATTAGTCATGTTAAATTTTCTTCTCTTTCTAATACAACACACAAAAGCTATTCTTTCATTTTGTCATTGATTGAGCCCTTGTGCCCTGTACATAATACAGTCCCTTTACTTATTTATTCATTCCTTTAACATATATGAACTTGGATTTAACTCCCACTTACAACTCTCCTTACAACTGATAAGCAGTAAAACACATCCCTGCTCAATTCACTACACTCAAAGGGCCCGATTTACTAACATCCCACATCATCACAATGGAGGTGGCAGTATTTAAATGAGGGTTTTGTATGTTGTAATGGTTTCCGCCATGGAGTCGGTAGGGAAAGCAGCCACTGCGTATAAACCTCGGTTTGTTTCATTCAGTGTGTCCCGATTATGTGGAAATCATATGTACCTGCCCATCCTGCCTAAGATTGCACTAAGTACTTGGGACAGCACACCTGAAAAACTGCTTTGGGAAACCCCAGCAGAAACGGCTACAGTATGCTGTAATGAGCCAGATGCGAGGAAATGCCAGCAGATCGTGCTTCATCCAGCCAGAGGGAATAATCACCGACCATCCGCACAGTGCCCGGTTGCTCTGAGATCTCCTGGCCCTGGCCCTGTACTCCCCAACGCCCCATTCCCTCTCTGATACCTACAATGGGTTGTGTCGCTGTTATGACCGGCGCACTGTGAACAGTTGGTGATTGTTGCCTCTGGCTGGATGAACTTTACATGTGATCCATGCACTACTGCAGCTGGGGGCTCTCCACAGTGCCACACAACTTTCTAAATTCTGATATCTCAAGGAAAAAAGAAGTCAGGTCGAAACGAAATTTGCTTTATTGGCATGAATGTTAATTCAACAGTATTGTCAAAACTAGAGGAGAAAAACAAAAAAACAATTAAATTCATATAGTTCATCGAATAAATAAAATAATTTTATTTCTATATATTGGATATAGAATAATATTATTTAATATTTTTAATTTCTCTACATCTTCTTTCATTACAGCTGTGTCTCCTTCTGGCAACAATAACAGCAGCCATCTCTGTGCAACACATGG
>NC_060150.1:22349926-22353513 GCF_021292245.1 Micropterus dolomieu
TTACCTGGTTGTGTTGTGAAGTGATGACCGTCAGTAAGACATGAAGTAAAAGCACAGTGACAATTCTAAAGCCTTCTGGGGTTTTATTCTCTGCTCCTGATGTTGCTGATTTCTTGGCAACTTGTGTTGAATTTGCCATTTTGCAGCTAACACAGGGAGTGCTGCACACCTTTTGTTGATTTTTTTGATTCAGATTTAAAGGAACAGTCCTGTTTGTTTCATTTTGTGCTCTGTGAGGACAAAGACAAAACCATCCATGTTCCCCACATAGCTTGTATGCTTTCTGTGGTTGCTCGTAGATTTGACTTACTGATGTTTGCATGTTGTTCCTTAAATGTAAGTCGCTTTGGATAAAAGCGTCTGCCAAATGAGTAAATGTAATTTACACGGTAGCTCCGCTTTAATCTTGAGAAGCTGCAGAGCTGCAGTCTCTATTCACTAGTCACTGTAACTTACACTGGACATTTTCAGCAAATTTATGGGAAATAAAGCTGTTTAGCTAAAGAAGTTTGTTTATTATCATCGATGCACTCATCTACCAGAATCTATTTGAATTTAAATATTTTAAAAGCTTCAGCAAATATCAATGTGATTACTTTAGATTAATTTGATTATTAATTACAAAACTTGTATTTAATTAGATCATTTTTTTAATCACTTGACAGCCCTAGTTAGCATACTAACATGCTAAAGCTAACATCGTCAGTACAAGAATGTTATGTTAGCTTGCTGATGTTAGCATTTAGCTCAAAGCACTGTAGTACCTAAGTACAGCCCCATAGAGCTGCTAGCATGGCTGTTAACTCCAAATAGCATAATTCTACGTAACTTTTTGTTCTTTTTTATCCCAGCTGAAGCATACTGAATTATCAGTTACATGTTCAACTTAAAACAATTTAATAGCATAGCCTTATTAGTCATGTTAAATTTTCTTCTCTTTCTAATACAACACACAAAAGCTATTCTTTCATTTTGTCATTGATTGAGCCCTTGTGCCCTGTACATAATACAGTCCCTTTACTTATTTATTCATTCCTTTAACATATATGAACTTGGATTTAACTCCCACTTACAACTCTCCTTACAACTGATAAGCAGTAAAACACATCCCTGCTCAATTCACTACACTCAAAGGGCCCGATTTACTAACATCCCACATCATCACAATGGAGGTGGCAGTATTTAAATGAGGGTTTTGTATGTTGTAATGGTTTCCGCCATGGAGTCGGTAGGGAAAGCAGCCACTGCGTATAAACCTCGGTTTGTTTCATTCAGTGTGTCCCGATTATGTGGAAATCATATGTACCTGCCCATCCTGCCTAAGATTGCACTAAGTACTTGGGACAGCACACCTGAAAAACTGCTTTGGGAAACCCCAGCAGAAACGGCTACAGTATGCTGTAATGAGCCAGATGCGAGGAAATGCCAGCAGATCGTGCTTCATCCAGCCAGAGGGAATAATCACCGACCATCCGCACAGTGCCCGGTTGCTCTGAGATCTCCTGGCCCTGGCCCTGTACTCCCCAACGCCCCATTCCCTCTCTGATACCTACAATGGGTTGTGTCGCTGTTATGACCGGCGCACTGTGAACAGTTGGTGATTGTTGCCTCTGGCTGGATGAACTTTACATGTGATCCATGCACTACTGCAGCTGGGGGCTCTCCACAGTGCCACACAACTTTCTAAATTCTGATATCTCAAGGAAAAAAGAAGTCAGGTCGAAACGAAATTTGCTTTATTGGCATGAATGTTAATTCAACAGTATTGTCAAAACTAGAGGAGAAAAACAAAAAAACAATTAAATTCATATAGTTCATCGAATAAATAAAATAATTTTATTTCTATATATTGGATATAGAATAATATTATTTAATATTTTTAATTTCTCTACATCTTCTTTCATTACAGCTGTGTCTCCTTCTGGCAACAATAACAGCAGCCATCTCTGTGCAACACATGGCGGTTTGCACCTTCCTTTCAAATGTATTAAATGAATGAAATTGCATGTAGGCACGTTAGATCACATTGCGTGTAGTAAATAAATGTATTTGCATGTTACCCTCCCATTACTTTGCACAATAAAATTTGAAATGCCCCAAATTGCGTATTCATTAAGACAAAAGTAGTAAATGAACAACAGGTGCTATCTTGCACTTTTGAAAGACGTCATTGTGCGTGCACACCGTTAGTAGATAAGCTTACATGTTAATTTGCTGGTGATATCAAGTTAGTACGCATTTTTACTCACGCAAACCTTTAGTAAATCTGGCCCAAAGAGTTTGGCTGCAACAGTCTAACTTGTTCTGGAATGACCAGTGACTTACGGTGGCTATTGTTAGCTAAGCAAACTTAAGCTAGCTACTTTATTGCTGTATAAGTGACATTACTAGAGGCTTGAACTAAAGGTACTCCGTGGACGGCTATGGACAATTGAAAGAAAATATCAACGTCACAACAGCAAAAGAGCTCCTATGTTTGTTGTTTTTGGCTGAACAACAAGAAAAAGATAAAATATAATGCCTAAATGTTACAACTGTTTAGAATACACAGTAGGAGGTCAATATGGGGTCGCATTGGTGCAAGAGATGTGAGGCAATGATGAGGAGAAGCATCACCAGTACTTTCAGATGCTGGCCTGCTGCTGAGTTCGATGAATTGGTGGGTTGCATTGTCCCACATATCGAGCACAAACAAAAAACACAGGGCTCTTGCGGATTTAGCTGTAGAGTCCAGCCTGTAGCCAGAGTTTGTTGAGTTCCCAACACAGTGGGCAGACATAGTAAAATTCATATTCATGCTTATTCAGAGACGGTTTTGGTTCGAGGCTCAACGATGGAACACTTCTGATATCACCACCAACCATCCTACCAGGCACTGATATCATGAATCCACATGCCTATGTGGGGTATACAGCTATTCCACTACATCCAAATCTGAAGTGTCCTGCATCCATACTCAGGAAGTGATTCTTCGTGAACATCAAAATAAATCACATTTATCACATGTTCACGCTTCATAAGCAATACATTTAATATCATATTACTTAGTATATGAAACCTACATTAGCATAATGCTTTTGTGTTTACTGTCAGCCTCACTATCATATACATTATTTTTAGTCCGGTTACTAACATATTTTCACAGGCTGCAACCTCACTATAGTGCAACTGACCTACAACTACTGCCATTGCACAAAGGATGATTGCTTTTGTGCATCCTGGCATCACACTGAGGGTGTTTGGTCTACCAATTAACTGCAACCCAGAGAGCACTGCATATAGTGACAGCCTGTGTTGCTCTACTGAACTAAAGAAATGTATCACTTGTCAAGTTGTCGGTCGATTTGATCTGTAACATGCTGTGACAATTTGAAGTGCATAATAAAACTTGAAAGCTTGAAAATGTAATCTTTCAAAACAATTTTGTTTTGAAAGTTACTGTTCAACAAACCCTCCAAAGACTATCAAAGTTTTCATGCGTATTTATTCAGAACAAGTGAGCAAAATGAAAAGAGCAAGGTGTATAGATGTAACATATAGTCTTTTTTACATGTATAGTATTGTAATAATTATAACAACAACAACAA
>NC_060150.1:22353613-22383182 GCF_021292245.1 Micropterus dolomieu
TTTGCATGTTACCCTCCCATTACTTTGCACAATAAAATTTGAAATGCCCCAAATTGCGTATTCATTAAGACAAAAGTAGTAAATGAACAACAGGTGCTATCTTGCACTTTTGAAAGACGTCATTGTGCGTGCACACCGTTAGTAGATAAGCTTACATGTTAATTTGCTGGTGATATCAAGTTAGTACGCATTTTTACTCACGCAAACCTTTAGTAAATCTGGCCCAAAGAGTTTGGCTGCAACAGTCTAACTTGTTCTGGAATGACCAGTGACTTACGGTGGCTATTGTTAGCTAAGCAAACTTAAGCTAGCTACTTTATTGCTGTATAAGTGACATTACTAGAGGCTTGAACTAAAGGTACTCCGTGGACGGCTATGGACAATTGAAAGAAAATATCAACGTCACAACAGCAAAAGAGCTCCTATGTTTGTTGTTTTTGGCTGAACAACAAGAAAAAGATAAAATATAATGCCTAAATGTTACAACTGTTTAGAATACACAGTAGGAGGTCAATATGGGGTCGCATTGGTGCAAGAGATGTGAGGCAATGATGAGGAGAAGCATCACCAGTACTTTCAGATGCTGGCCTGCTGCTGAGTTCGATGAATTGGTGGGTTGCATTGTCCCACATATCGAGCACAAACAAAAAACACAGGGCTCTTGCGGATTTAGCTGTAGAGTCCAGCCTGTAGCCAGAGTTTGTTGAGTTCCCAACACAGTGGGCAGACATAGTAAAATTCATATTCATGCTTATTCAGAGACGGTTTTGGTTCGAGGCTCAACGATGGAACACTTCTGATATCACCACCAACCATCCTACCAGGCACTGATATCATGAATCCACATGCCTATGTGGGGTATACAGCTATTCCACTACATCCAAATCTGAAGTGTCCTGCATCCATACTCAGGAAGTGATTCTTCGTGAACATCAAAATAAATCACATTTATCACATGTTCACGCTTCATAAGCAATACATTTAATATCATATTACTTAGTATATGAAACCTACATTAGCATAATGCTTTTGTGTTTACTGTCAGCCTCACTATCATATACATTATTTTTAGTCCGGTTACTAACATATTTTCACAGGCTGCAACCTCACTATAGTGCAACTGACCTACAACTACTGCCATTGCACAAAGGATGATTGCTTTTGTGCATCCTGGCATCACACTGAGGGTGTTTGGTCTACCAATTAACTGCAACCCAGAGAGCACTGCATATAGTGACAGCCTGTGTTGCTCTACTGAACTAAAGAAATGTATCACTTGTCAAGTTGTCGGTCGATTTGATCTGTAACATGCTGTGACAATTTGAAGTGCATAATAAAACTTGAAAGCTTGAAAATGTAATCTTTCAAAACAATTTTGTTTTGAAAGTTACTGTTCAACAAACCCTCCAAAGACTATCAAAGTTTTCATGCGTATTTATTCAGAACAAGTGAGCAAAATGAAAAGAGCAAGGTGTATAGATGTAACATATAGTCTTTTTTACATGTATAGTATTGTAATAATTATAACAACAACAACAATAAATTAACAGTTTAACAGCAGTACTATATTTATAAAACAATCAACAGTATAAGTTATACTTATAACAGTATAAAATACACTATAGAACCTCCAACAGGGTTTCTATTGTGGGCCCTGCATACTCAGTCCCCTATGTCCTGCGCCCCAGACCACCAGTCTAGTGATACATATTATATAGTCTGATACATATTTCCCACCCTGATGACCCCTTTATTGTGTTGGGCCATAATCATTATGCTGTGTAGTCGGATGCTAGCAAAAGTCTCAAACCAAATTACTAATTAGAGTTGACTCAACATGTTTAACTGCAATATAAGTGTTTGCTTTGACAAAACATGTCATTTTTTAGGTTCAATTGTTGCTGCTTGTTTTGGCCCTTAAGTGGGTAATATTGAGCAGCACTCAAAGAGCAGAAACAAAAAAGGCGCAATGAAGTGACAATATTTTTTAACACAATCACAGTGACAAAAATGTTTGAAATTCCCCTAATTATTCTTTTAATGCTTCCATGTCAACTGTCTTTACTTCCTCAGGCAGAAATTAAACAGTGTACTGACTGCCACTGGGGAAGTGGCACAATTGGTGAGTAAAGCATGTGAAAATGAGTTGAAACCCAGAGGAGCTTCTGTGGAGCGACAGCAGAGTTATCAGACCACCTCTGAGAGAGCTGAATAACACTCGGCATTTGGGGCTGAAATTAAAACCGTGGTTGAGGAGGAGAATCACTGACATGATCAGCCAACTGGATTCAAATTAGGAAATTGTAATTACAAATAATTAATCTTCAGTAATCCCCTCTGAACAGAGCTTTAACTTTAACCAACCTCTCTGAGAATATTGCACTGCAAATCTCCATCTCCATTTTGTCTGTTTGTAAATCCTAAAAATCGTTGAGAAAATTAGATTTTTAGGACTCAATAATAGACAAAAAGATGTAATAATAATGGTTGGTAAATGATAAACGTAATTGGCTGCCAATACATTTCGCTCCTGCTCTGGAAATGACCTCAAACTAACCAGCCATCATCTCGTAATGACCAAAGATTACTAAGCCATATAGTAATTTTCTCCCTGCGGCATACAGCATGTATGCACCCGAATAAATCAACAGCGTTATATATAAAGCCATAAAGAAGAGCAAAAGCTTTCTGATAAATACAAGCTGTGCTCAGCTCCCGGCAACTTAATTGTGAAGAGGCGAGCCAAAAATAAGCAAGGCAATTCGTCCATTAGTTTATGAAGTTCCTTTCCCTGAAGGTGTAAACACATGATTGGAGGTCACTGAGACTGTGTATGTGTCTGAGTGTGTTTTTATAAGTGTAAGCTATGCTCGCTGGTGCTTTGTTACTTTGCTCATAACACGCTGTAGCAGTCGCTGGTATTTAGCCAGAGTGCCAGTCAGAACCTCAGTCTAACACAATATACTTTACTTATACTTTTTTGCATCAGCAAAAATGATTACAAAGTCAATGTAAAGGGTTAAAAAATGTGTTCACAGTTAGGCATAAGAGAGAAAAAGTAATTTAATTAGTTCAGTTCATTATACTACCATTTATTGCTAAAATAAATAATGTGTTAAAAAAAAACACCCATATAATTTTTTTCATGATATTGTGTATTAAATAGTTACTAAAAGGCCAATTTCATTGTAATGTACTTTGGTGAGGCGATACTTAAAGAGGTCACTAGGTGGCGCATAGCGCGTGGGAGGAACTTAAAACCCGTAGGAGGCAAGCGCTGCAGAACAAATACTGCAGTCGAGCTGAACGCAAGCTAAAGTTTCTGCCTCATTGTTTCTGCATACAGGTAGGTTAATGTTCCTCAAATTTGCATGCATGTACCCCAGTATAAGGGATAAGTGTGTTTTGAATCCTTAGTGAGAACGTGCAATGTTTAGAGTTGAATAGTTTTGCTGTAATGTGTGAAATAGTGATGTTTAGCTATACACTGCCATGCTAGGCTAGCGGACCTTTTGCGAATGAGTAACCCACAGTACAATAGAAACACTAATGGTCTAGTTTTGTGTTGTTAACTGATCTGAAAATGCATTCACTGCTAATGTGTGTGTATAACACATTATGTTAAACGGTTTCCCGGTGTATGTAAGCATTGTACTCAACTTGAAAAGTGATGGAAATAGAGTAATTTCTAAATGTGTGACAGAAGAGTAATACTGCAATGAGTGGCAAATGTATTAGTTACTCACTGCAATGTGATCAAAGTGTCAAACTTAGGAAAATGTTAGTTAAAAGAACCAAATGAGTACAAGTTCGTTTTTTGTTGTTCTACTGGTTAATATGCAATTCACGTCAACTGAAGCACAATGAAAAGTACAGACCTTTATATTGTTTAGTTAGCTGTGCTATGTTATCATTACTTTAGTATTTTCTGAAGATATGGTGATGTCTTACATATTTGAAAGTACTGTGAAATACCTGATGCTACAACAAGCATTTTGTTTTATTACTACAGCGAGTCGAACGTTAATTCCTTTTTTGTTGAAGCAGAATAAATACTGCAGTCGAGCTGAACGCAAGCTAAAGTTTCTGCCTCATTGTTTCTGCATCCAGAATTTAAGGACACCCCCCACCCCCCCTGACACCCACCAGGCCAGGGGGGCAACACCAACTCAAAGCTATGTTGGAAAATGTCTTCTGTTGCTCATGGTGGCCTGGCAGATGTCAGCCACCACACCTCAGGAGAGCAATATGTTGCACACTGCATGAAATTAACATTAACATTTTCCTCCAGCCTGAAGTGCTACTATGAACTCTTCACAACAATAAACTCAACATGTGACTCTGAACTTGTGTCTTTCATTTTTAGCTGTATATCATTTGTCTCTGTATGTGACTGATGGTTGACCTAATGTATGGTATGTGAGTGTCTTGGGTGGATTTCTTTATCGAAAAGGATATTTTCATGGGGAAGATGACAGTGGCTCTGGATCTGCTTCATCAGATGACAACACTGGCTCAGCCCCTGCTGTTTCTCCGTTGTCCACCTCTGTTTCCATCCTGCATTCTTCACCCTGGTCTGGACACTCAGCATTTTCACCATCTTGCTCCAGTTCTTTATCAGCTCCTCGTGGCTGGAATTCCTCTGCTTCCACTCTCAGCTGGCTCCTGATCTGGTCAAATGTTTCTGCTGGTCGTGTGGTGATGAACCTCCAGTTACTTCCATCCTCTGAACTGCTGTCAGGGTTTCTCTCCTTTTGCTTTGCCTTCCGTTTACTCCTCTCATTCTCATTTTTGGCTTTCTCTTTTCCATTTTCTTTGCATGCTTATCTCCTTCAACGGGCAGGAAGTTGCAGGGCAGCAGCAAGTTCCTGTGCAGGACTCTAGTCTTTCCTGAGCCTTTCTAGGGTCGTACTGCATAGACTGGACTATCCTTGTGTTTCCTCTCAGTTACGACATGGACTTGCTCCTCCCAATAAGACCTGAGCTTCCCGGGTCCCCCTCTGTCCCTGAATTTTCTTACTAGTACTTTGCACCCTGGCTGTAGTTCTCCTCCATAAGTCTTCCGGTCATACTGCTTCTTTGCTCTGTTCTGCTCCTTCTGAGCTGTCTTTGATGGCAGCCTGTATGCCTCTTGCTTCCGCCTTCTCCACTTACTGGCATATTCACTATGAGAAGTGCTCTGGTCACCTGGCATCAGGCCAAACATGATGTCCACAGGTAGTCTAGGGTTTCTGCCATAGAGGAGGTAGTATGGGGCAAATCCTGTCTCTTCACTTCGCATATAGTTATAAGTTAGATCTATAACAACCAGAATGTACTCATATCAACCTTTACAGCTTTCCAAATGCAAGTAGTCTATTGAAACCATCTCAAAGGGGTATGTTGTTACTACATTAACCAGTGGTGCTCTAGTTGGCTTGTTTGGACGCCTCTGTTTCAGACAGCTACACACCTTCGTCACGTGGTGGTACACATCCCTTTGCATGCGCGGCCAATAGAATCGATCACAGATCAGGCAGTGTCCGCTCCACTACGAGGTGACCCATTTCCTCATGTAGCTCTCTGTAGATCAGCGGGTGGAATGTTGCAGGTAGCACTAGTTGAGCTCGAGCCACTGACTTCCTATACAGGATACCATCTTTATTGACATACAACTTGTTTCTCTCCTTTGCTAGGACAGAGATGTCTTCACGTCGGTCTCTCCCTCTCAGATGAGGCCATTGTCCTGTCATGACATACTCTCACACCTTTCCAATGACTGGATCATCCTCTTGTGCTTTCTTTAGGTTCTCAATGGACATTTCTGCCACTGGGGATGTTATTCGCTCTTGCTCCACATCAGTACATGCTGCAGTTATGGTGGTGGGACACATCCAGGGCTCCCGTTTGCAGGATTCAAGCTGGAGTGCCTGGGTGACAGTTGTTATTACCTCTGGCTCCAATTCCTGAGAGCATGTCTGAATGTACTGCTCCATACCCACTGGCATTCGTGGCAATCCATCAGCATCTCCATTAACTTTCCCGGGCCGATACTTGATTGACAAATTAAAGTCTGCTAATTCAACAATCCATCGGTGTGTTGTAGCATTCGGCTTCACTGTGGTTAAAACGTAGGTTAAAGGATTATTGTCGGTGTAGACAATGAGTGAGGGTGCATAATACAGGTCCTCCCTGAATCTTTCACAAATTGCCCACTACATTGCTAAAAACTCTTACTTTCCAGAATGGAGGTGGTAATTCTTTTCTGGAGCAATGAGTGTCCTCAACCCATAACCAATGACTACCATCTTGCCTTGTTGTCTCTGGTATAATACTGCACCAAGCCCATCCTGAGAGGCGTCACAGTGTAACACAAATGGCTTCTCATAGTCGGGGTACCCTAACAGTGGAGGACACAGCAGGTACTCTATAAGCTGGCAGAGCACATCCTGGTGTTGTCCAGTCCAGGTGATTGGCTGACTTGATCTGATCTGATGATCTGGCTGATCTGATATTTTGCGTTTCCCCCTGCTCTTACTTGTACTTGCTCCTGGGCCACTACTGCTTGAAGTCTTCTTAGTGGATAACAGACTGTACAGTGGTTTGGCAATTCGTGAGAAGTTTGGAATGTATGGACGATAGTACGAGAGGAACCCTAGCATTTTCCTCAGGTCTTCCACAGTCTCATGTTTGCAATCTTTGAGTGCTTTCTCTGGTGCTATCTCAGGAGGATCCATGTAGTAACCGTCTTTGGACAAAATCTTTGCTGTCAGCTTTACACCATGTGCTTGATAGCGATGTTTCATCTCTCAGACCCGCGAGGCACTCTTCCATGCTGTGCTGGAACTCAGCTGGAGCCGAGGACAGGCCAAAGGGGATCCTTACGCACTCATACAAGCCCCAAGGTGCCTTGCCCTGGTCCAGTACAGAGACTCCCACTCAGGCTGGTCAGCATATCCTGCACTAGAGGGACGGGGTGGCGGTCAGGAATCGATTTTTTGTTCAACTCCCAGTAATCCACGCAAACTTCCATCCTTCTTGCACACACAGATTATTGGTGAGGAGTATGGGGACCAGGACTTTTGGATCCATCCTTAATTCAGTAGGTCTTCCAAATACTCCTTCACTGCCTTGTGCAGGGGTTTGGGTATCGAGGTGTAGGTGCACCTCACTGGAGTTTGTGTCACTCAGCCTGATTTCAGCCGTCGTTCTCGTCTTTTGCAAATGCAGTACACTCTTCTCGTAGCATCTGTCTCACCTTTTCCTGCTGATCTGGAGTCAGGTGATCAACTGACACTGGTGGGTCCCATGTGTCCGGCTGTCTGTGTTCTCTTTTGTTGTTTTTAGGTGCGCTGGATATGTTTTCACTAGAGCTAGCTGTGATTTCTATTTCATCTACTGGGTAAATAGCCTTGGCTTGCGGTAGCTGTCCCAGAACTGTGCGGGAATTGAGAATGATGTCAAGTTTGCTGTCATTAGTGACAGGGATGGCCACCTTAGACCAATTTCCCTTCTGCAGGCAGACAACGGTTTCAGTAGTTCACCCCCTCGGGCCACTTTGGGACCTCCTCTGGTTCAAAAACATCTTCCTGTCTTGTGGAGAGGGGAACTGTCCTCACTGTACACTTGACCTCTAGTCTGACCTGCTGGAATCACTGTCTTTAATCTCCCAACTTTCACCACTCCATCTTTGTCGTCCTGGTCACTGCTCTGCACTAAATGGATCAACACACTTGCCTTTTTACAGTCAATGGAGAAGGCTTCTCTCACCACAGCAGGTGTAACTTCTGGATGCTACTCCATTCCACTCATCACCAGGTGTTCGATCACATTGTAACCTATGATTGGTGGCTCCGCAACTCCTGGCTCACTGGAGACAAGCACTGGCACAAGCAGTTCTGGCTGTGGGCCCCTGCTAGATCCTAGCTTGAACTTTATCTCAACCCAGCCTGCAAACGGCATTGGTGTCTGGTTTGCTGCTTTACCAGCAAGAGTCTCATCCTCACCTAGCAGTTCATCTATGTTCCATAACCGGATGTATGGAATGCAGGATTTTCTCCAACTCTCGTTGATAATCGTTACGCTGTAGGCTACGCACGTAGACATGCATTTATACTTGTGCGTAGGTGTGTCCGTCATTCTGCAATTACACCTCCAAACGCTAGTCGGCAGTAGCGCTGCAGCGTCCACTGTGTTGCCTTTTGCTTTATTTATAAAAAAATATAAACGGGTATATCCTATTATATGTGATTCTAAAAGAATGGTGTTTTTTTCAAAGCACGTTTCAATGAAGTGCAGACAGAGGGCGCAAAAGAACTTTGACAAGGCACTTTAGGCATCCATCTTGGGAATTAGAAGACAGCGGCAACTTTGGAAAATGAAGCGAAGCGAAGTATTGTATGGGATCATTTTGAGTTGAAAGAAGACTAGCTAGATTCTGGCTAGATTCTCGTATCAACAGCATCAATCCACCATCACTTCAGTGTTTGCACGGAAGAATTGCAACACACACCAGGCAGAAAAAATAACCCAATCAATCTGTAAAGTTATAGAAAAAGACATGATGCCTATCAGTATGGTTGACGACCCAGGATTTCGGGAAATGCATCTGATGCATCTGCTTGAACCAGCGTATCATATCCCATCACGAGGCACCATCACATCACGCATCGAGAACAGGTACAAGAATGCTAAGTCAGAAATGCTAGCGCAGCTAGCTAGCGCCGCCAACAAGGTCGCATTGACAACAGATAGCTGGACTGCCCTAACGACGAGTGCCACTACATCGCAGGACTTCAAGAGCTTCTTGAAGTTAGAGAGGGACGCCCCTGCTCTGATGGCGTGTGGTAGCTCATTCCACCATCATGGTGTCACAGATGAGAATAGCCGGGACTGGGATTGCTTTGTGTGAAGGGATGGCAGAGCCAGGAGGCATTCGTTGGAGGAGCGTAGCGGCCGAGATATACTGTATATTCCCAGCTAATTGATGTCATGATTCACATTGAACATCGTGTCTTCTCACTTAATGTGTATTTATCTAATGCCAACTATAAAAATATTTCTACTGTTTTGGTGAAAGAAATTGCTGGCAGATAGGTTGACTTTCCTCTGCAATCACAGGTTTTGTTATTAGGTGGTGAACCGTGCGCAAAGCACTGCACCAAAGACCAATTTACAAATGTGAACATAGAGATCCATGCTGTGTCCTGAGCATTTAGAAATCTACTGCAACACAGAAGCAACCTTTAGAGAATAACTAATGTGTCGAGATGGTTATCTGAAATGTATATTCAGCTACATAAAGACTTGACTCAGCTTCTGTGTGCAATTGGCAATGACAATAGCCTTCTGGTACTGAATTTATATACATTTATATTTTTCTAATCTATCTATCTATATATAAATATATATATGTCACATCGATGGCGTAAATGATGACTGCACCACAGCAAATATCATTCTCTTGGGGCTCAGAGAAGATACAGAAGATGAATGGAAGTCCGAAGGCGTGGCTTCAACTTGGATGGCTGTCTTTCAAGTAGTAGACCTGTCTAACAACCTGTCCATTGTCAGCCAAATCATGAGCATTCCAGCACCCACTGGATATGTGGAGAGGAAATTTTCCAGAATGGCCAACAAATGGACAGCAGGAATAGGTGCTCACTCTTCATGAGCTCCTTATCATTCTCAACTTGAAACAGTCCTGTTCAGAGTGTTACACCAGCATCTTGGACAAAGAAGTAACAGAGAGAGAGAAAGAGAAGGCGGTTGACTGTTGAACCAAAGACCATCACAGTGATGGAACTGTGGATAAGACACATCCCTCTGGTGTGGGAGACACTTAACCCCTACTTGCTCCAGATGTGTGCAGCCTCTTTTATACATAGCAATTCTAAGTTTCTTTGGGAAAAAATGTAAGCTAAATTTATTTTATTTTTTTTACAAATCTATTTCTAATGTCCATTTTTCACTTCAAACTTTCAGTTAAACAGCTGATTCTTTAGAGCTAGAGGTTGAAGGACTGAGGAATGTTTTTCAGTTTTAAGGTATATAAATCTTGTTCTACCTACAGTGTCTCACAAAAGTAAGTACACCCCTCACATTTTTGTAAATATTTGATTATATCTTTTCATATGACAACGCTGAAGAAATGACACTAAAAATGTAAAGTAGCAAGTGTGCAGCTTGTATAACAGTGTAAATTGAATGTCCCCTCAAAATAACACATCACACAGCCATTACTGTCTAAACCACTGGCAACAAAAGACACTCCCACCACCATGTTTGACTGACAAGATACACTTGTCTTTGTACTCCTCACCTGGTGCAACTCCTTCTGACCTCTAAACTTCTCCATCAACATTCTCAAAGCAAACATTGCATCTGTAGTTGTCTTTTCCTGGCATGAAACTCTTATCTTCCACTCCTCTTTCCCATAACTTATTGTGGTGGCTGATCAACTGTATACCTCTGTAGTTACCACAGCCTTATTCTTGAAAATCAGTTCCAGTACACTTCTCCTCCTTGTCCTCATGCATCCTCTCACTTTCCAAGATTGTGTTAATTAAACAATCTAGTACAGTTTTTTGCAATTGCTCATAAGCATTTTTCAGTACTGAGTTTACGTTTTCAAAATTTTTCACACTGTTGCCTGTACCAACACACAGCTTGCACTAGTTAATTTCACACCCAAAATGCACCACAACTACCAAAACACTGCATACTTGTTTCAATATCAATTAATTTTACAAAAACACCTCTCCAATAGCAACACTAACAACAGGTAGAATTACATATTATGCATCATTTTATTGGAATCTTTTGGTTTTGTGTATCTATAGGAAGTTATCGAAATGCAACAAGAAAACAGTGTCATGCCCAACATTATTGTCTCTATTTTTATGTCTGCAACTACTTCTTGTCTGTTGGAACTTATTATCTTGTCTCTTTTCAGGTCTTTGTCTGCATTCCTGCCCTGTGTGATTACCTGTCCCCGCCCTAATGTGCTCCACCTGTGCCTCGTTGTCTCCCTGGCCCTAGTGTATACCCACTTCCTCTTTGTTTCGGTGTGAGTTCGTTGTATGGTCTCTAGTGTGTGGACCTTAGTTTTGTGAACCACCTTCAGTCGTGCTTGGTGAGTCCATTACCCCTGTGCTTTAGACTTCTGTTCAGTGTGAAGAGTTTTGAAAAAGTGAACTCATTATTGAAAAGTGCTTGTTAGCAATTGTTAAAAAAAAACAAACCCAGTAACATCTCCATGCAGCCATGGATATGACATGTGGATCAACCTCCTTTCCACTCTTCATCCACTTCATAACTGCCCTAACTCACATTAGCCCAGTCCAAGCATATCTTGCAAGCAGGTTATAAAATGAATAGATGGATTTGTCAAAGCTTCGCGCTCAATTAACAAAATTCCATTCACTGATAACTATAGACAATTGAGAAATGTTGTTTTGTTTGTTTGTTTTTTGCAATTTGGGTGAAATGACTTAATACACACATTCTGCAGGAATAAAGTATACTCCTTTTCTCCATTTATCAGTTTTCCTTTCTTTCATTCCCCCTGTAAGTGGCTCTGTGTTCCTTTAGCAATAAAGCTAAGACCAGTTTACTGTTACCAACGGTAGTGGGTGTCTTAGTGTGTATGTATATAGATAGGGGTTAATGTGCATTGGTAAATCATTCCGTGTGTGTGTGTGTGTGTGTGTGTGTGTGTGTTTTGAGGGTCTCTGAATTTGTGCTTGAGGGAATGCTTCTATGCATATGTATGTGTGAGCGTGTGTGTGTTCATCTCCAAGAGATAACAGCTGTGTTGCCAGGAGAGAGAGAGAGGGAAAGAGATGACTCCCAGAGGTGCCTCCAGGTGCCTAATAGTCTAAGAGATTCTGCCACAAAATATCGCCTCCACTGTTCTGCAGGGGAGCTTTAGGGACACTGCGTGAGTGGAGAAAGATGAGGTTGGACAAAGTCTCACTATCCCTTTCTGGCTCCCAGTCTCCTCCTGGACAAAATGACTAAACAAGGCTGTGGAGAGTTTACAGTTTTGTTTTTTTTTTAATAGGTTTCTGCAAAAAACTGTATCTGCAGCACATTTTTCAAACGCTAACACACACTGTGTCCGAAACTGTTAACGCGTTTAAAAAAAAATGCAATTTTGCTGTAGCTGGACAGAACACAAATGTGCGTAATGTTTTGAATGTGGTTTTACTATAAAACTGCAAGCTAAGTGTAAAGCAAGAAATGTGCTTGTATTTTAGCAGAAATAGTTCAAGGGGTTGGTGCATCAGGCTGTGGTCAGGAGGTCACAGTTTTACTGTGTAAACAAATCAAATTGCAGCACTGAAATGTTAGCAACTTTTTTTTTTTCACTAGTAAATTACTGAATGCAGTAAGAGTAAATGCCTGCATTTCTGATTCATTCTTGTTACATATACTATCGTAGAGTCAAAGTCAAAATGTTCTTATATTTTATCTTCGTCACTTTGGTACATTTCTAGAATCATCCTTAACATTTGGGAAACAATTACAAAATAAGAAACGGAAACATGGAAATATGAGGTTGTCTATTGGGCCACAGATTCTTATTCACAGCACAACAGATATATTCATCAATTTACATATTTACAAAAAGTCAAATAGACATGTAGAAAAAAATGCAGATTATGAAGTGTTCAACCATTTTATGCTTTTTGAGTGAGAATAGTTGCCAGCGTTTTGTTTGAACGAGTTTATTTTGAGACTTGTATGAAGTGTTTTGGTGGTTTGAGTGACTTTTGGAGGTGAGATTAACTGTTTAGCCAAGATGCATGTCGGTAATGAAGATTATGTGAAGAGTTTTGAAAAATTGCCTTCGGTTTTGATCATTGCATCTTAGCAATTGACAAAAAACAACATCCCACATGAGGATCTGCATAATGAAACTGACTCCCTGATGCACGCCATGCCTTGCTTAGAGATACTTTACGGTTTCGTGCACAAACTCTTTCCCTGCTGCTGGCTTGATGTTGCCATTAGGCCACCATTTGTTTTATTTATCTTTTGTGAATGTTTAAAAGACATGGTTCCTTCCTTCAGTTATGGAAGACGCGGTATGGCCTGAGGTATGGCTGTAGGAAAAATACTTATGAGGTGCAAAAAAGGTGGCATGGAGACTTTGGGAGGTGGCAGAAACATATGTATGGTGATTTAATCACACATGAATGCTTTGAACCCAAACCAAAAATAAGTAGAAATAACTTTTTTAATGAAGATATTTTAACTAAAAAAAGATTGCATTATTGTGGCACGAGTAAAGCATCGAATATGTCCTCCTGCATGCCCCTCAGTGTTTCCCAGTGATCAGTAATTATGTCAATGTAAGCTTTGTTTAAACGTTTAAATTGGCTCCTAGGTATAAAGGTGATACTCACCTATTGTGTTGCTCCGTGAATCCATGTTAGTGATGCCAGTGATAACTTCCGCTGAGTCATGTTAAAGTAGTCACAGACCTCTGGGTGCCCACAGATGGCTACAGCAGTGGAGGTTGGCTGCTACACACAGGTTCAGAAGCGAGAGTGAAGTGGGCAGCGGCTCTGTCCATCCACTCCGCCCGGTCCTCTTCATACAACACTTCAAATCACTGTATGTGAATACAAAAATTTTGCAAATTCGTGTTGCCCAATTTCTGTCATTTTTGATGAGCAGTATGAATTTGCGCATATTCATATTCAAGGGTTTTTTACTTTTTGTAGTGGCTATTGGTCAAAGATTTTCTTCAAAAATCAAACTTACAGCAAAGGCCATTGATGCACCATTTCATTTGGGTTGTCCTCAGGCTTCTAAAATTAAGAAGTCCATTGTCTAGGCAGGATTCACTTTTAGGATGATTTATTTTCCAGTTTAAAAGCAAACATGTGTGTTCTGTGTTCTCATTGCATTGGTTTAAAAAAAAACATTTCATGGTGCATCACCTGACATGGACACACCTGCTACATCTGTTTAGTGCCCCCTACTGCCCACTAAATGAATGAAATAATATTAATGAAATAATCAAACTAATGAAATGGCTCCAAAATAATGCACTGTATCAAACTCTAACAATTAAACCTCTTATTTCAGTTTTGTTCTTATATGGTGCACATTCCTAAGTTAATTACATTTACTCACTTACATCTGAGAAACGACAAAGCATCAAATACAGCACGAGATCTACAACTGACAAGTTAATGCATTTAATAAAGTAACAACACGTCAAATTTGGGGCTAGAGGGGGAAAAAACACATTGCACAAAGAATAAGAGAAACAAAGGGCTAATAGGGCCCAGCAGCTCATTTTACCATTATGGCCCTCTTGGAGGTTAATACACTCAAGATAGCTGTTTTAGTGTGCATACTTAGGTCTTTCATCTGAAGTATGGAATTGGGACACAGGTTGCTCTTTAGTAGCCATTCTCAAATCAGAAAGTCGGAAATCTGGTCTGTGAAACACCAATAACCTAGGATTTGTTTTTTTTTTTGATTATATGGAGACATTAAATGCTAATATTGAAATATCATCTATCTTATCTTACATTGTCACTGCTGCCAAACCCCTGTGTTGCCTCTTATAGAGGAGACCCTCTACATTTTGCTGAGATGGAGCTGGCCAGGGGTAATGAAAAGCTCTGGACTGCTGCTGGCCACTTCTAGAGTGGCAACATCAACCATCTAGCTCTTTCTCAGTCTCTCCCTCCCTCCAGCCTTCAGATGGATCAATGAGTGCAAATGAGATGGACAACAGCAATTTCCTTCATTCTAGCCTTGATAAAGTGTATCAATCACACAGCCGGCAGGACACTTCATAGCTCATCACATTGCATCCAGTGCAGCCTGCTGATGGCCAATAAACTGCAACAATCAGCGCTAGTTTCCATCTACTAATGGAGCCTGTTAGAGAATATGCAACAGATCTGTTCACTGCTGGGGGGAAAAAATCAACTGGATATTCCTCCAAAGTACAAAAGAGGCTCTTTGGCTAGAAAAGTGGTTACATTTCAAACCACAATGGCTCAAAATCCCTCATTTGTTGAAACAGGGAAATCTTAAATTATAAATCATGACAGCCATGAGGGGCAGTGGTTAGCACTGTCTCCTCACAGCAAGAAGGTCGTGGGTTCAAACCCTGGTCATCCCAGCCCTTCTGTGTGGAGTTTCTCTGTTCTCCCCGTGTCTGCGTGGGCTCTAAATTGTCCTTAGGTGTGCGTGGTTGTTTGTCTATGTATGCGATGGACTGGCTACCTGTCCAGGGTGTACCCTGCCTTTCGGCCAATGTCAGCACGGGATTGGCTCCAGCGCCCTGCGACCCTGTACACAGGATAAGCGGTTGATGTTGGATGGACAACCATGAGAAGTAAATATTTGGCTTTTACTGTAGCTTCATAAGAAACTTACATGTTTTATAGCAACTCCCACTACTTATCTTTATTGCTGTTTACTTACAGGTACCACTTTCTATTAAAGGGGCACTCCACGTAAAGATCAGTTTACTTATCGTGAGGAGTAATATTCTGCTAATTATATAGTCTCTTCTTGTCTGTTGTGGCTCTAGATGGAGATATTTTTTTTTTTTTTTGAGAAAAGAACCCTGATGTCATGTCACTTCTGTCTTGGCTTGAGACTTAAATTTGTAACGGAAAGCTGCATTTGTAACGGAAAGATGTAGATGTTGATCAGGCAAGAGGGGTGTGTGTGTGTCTTTGAGGCCATATCAGAGGTGTGTGATCTGTATTGGATTACAGTGCCAAGTTAAAACTCTCATTTCCAGTCATTTTACATTTATCCAAAGCAACTGTCAATTGCAATACATATAGAGCAACTAGTGGTTAAGTGACTAAGAGTTGGTGAGCATGCAAAGACTGTGGAACATAATAAATGAATTTAGTTGGAGCATTACAGGTACAATGATAACTTCACGAAACAAATCAAATCAATACATGTACATTTACCAAAGCTGAATAGTCCTCTGCTTAGCCAAGTAATGTTACATTGTTCAGTTATGGGAAGCTAGAAATGCCCAGTTATGTTACTGTCATAGGGTGGAAGTGCTATAAAGTTTTTAAATTTTTTGCAGTGTCTGTGCAAGTTTTGGTTTTAGATGTATGATTTTATTAACGGATGGGTTTTTTTGGGGGGAGCGGTTTCTGTTTTGATTTTGTTTGGTTTTAATTGCATTTTGTGTGTGCACTTTCCCTAGACTGTGACTTGATTTTTAGATTGCTGGCACCTGTGTAGATGTGCTTTTGAGATTGACCGTTTCAGCAAGAGTGGATCTACCTCCACCAATCAATGGTCAAAAGGTGGGCCCACAGGTTGTAAAAGACGGAACAGAACGGAGTAAGAAGGCGGTGGTGGCAGCCGGGGGAGCAATGGAGCCAACAGGGTAACAACAGTCGAGTGAGAAGTGAGTAGAGCAGCATGCACCATGGTGCAGGTACTGTGAGACATGGATAGATAGAATGGGTTCCGACGACAAGTAAAGGATGGGTGGCCTCCTGGATGCGGAGCGGGTGGAGGAGCCAAAGGTCGGAGAGTAACAGCATCGGTGCGGCCAATGCGAAGATACTCAAGCCCGAGCTGTTAGTGGCAAGCTACAGCCCAGGAAATCTGTGAGTATCTTTTGGAATTGATGGCAGCAGGATTCCCAATGATTGAGGCTAGTTTGTTTCCTATGTCCTCAGAGTTTCAGGTGAGGTGGACATGGCAGAGCGGGCTTCAGGCTAGAAAGGGAACAGCCGTACCCAACACCTATTTGGACTTGAGCTTTGAGGAGCTTCAGACAGTATCAAAACTCTTAAACTCTGCCATCTTTTATTGGGACACTTTGACACATTTTCAGTTATTATGATCCTGTTTGGTTTTTGTTTTATTTATTTAAAGGATGACACCGTTGGTGCCTTTCAAAACTCAGTGTTCTCAAATCGGATACCTCCATGGTTAATCTTTGGTTAGGTTAATGATCAAAAATGACTTGGTCATGGTTCAAAGAAACTAACGTTGACTGGTGGGAAATGGGATGCTGGTAATGCGTCTCTGGTGTCAAAGAGAACAACCACCTCAATCTCCTCTCTAAGAGATTTTGTTGCACCACAGCAACAGCACATTGCTTCTGTCTTTGGTTCAGAGACATCAGTTATAATTCACAAGACCACAAGAGCCCTGTGATAAACTGACTACTGTACCCCGCTTCTCACCCACTGTCTGCTGGGATGGGCTCCAGTCCGACGCAGCCCTGCACAGATAAGCGGTTAAAGATGATGGATGGATGACAGGAGGATGCTTGTCAGTAAAGCATAAAAATAGGTTGTTTAATACACTTGAACAATACTACCAATGTTGTATTTTTTTCGTGATGTTTTTCATTTTTGTTTCAATACTCTTAATTCATAAGGAATTCAGTATAGCAACATACATTTATCTAGTTCCTAGAAACAGTTGAGCAGTGATACTTGATTCACATCTGAACCCTCGTCTCAGTGCCTGCAGAGGGTTGTTAACAGTAAACAGTACAAATACATGGTAAGTAGCAGCAAAGGAGAAGACACTGGAGCTGTGTGCAATAGAAAATACATTCTTATTCAGTTATAGTAAATATTATATTAAAGATCCCTTCTATGATTTTATTTATGATGCCTCTAAATGTCCTCCCAGCTCACTGCAAATGTGAGTTTCAAGAGTGCAAGATGTATTAACAACACTGACATGCTACACGCACTGTTGTTGAACTACTCTAATGGTGGATGGATTCTTGTTCTCAAAAAGCACTGTAACACCCTATTTTAATATGAAGATGCCCCCTTCACAAACTCACAAACAGTAACCCCCCTCAGTGGTCACAGTTGTTTCCCCAGTGTTCCTCTTTCTTCCATTGTTAACCAATGCATTTTGTATGTTTTCAGACACTTGAATGCGTAGAATTCATAGAACCATAGTAAATAACTCTTGGTATTGGTAATTGCGTCTTGTGGTCAACGCCCCCTCTAACCATCTGGTTTGGATCCCAGTCTTCCCTGTTTCTTGGCTGGCCCATCCTTCTTATCACAGGGTTCAGCCGCCATTCTTGATCATCAGCCTGTCTGGCTCATCTCTCAAACAGATAAAAGTAATTTTTGGCCTCACAATGGCACAGCTATTCTGACTATCATGACTGATCTTGAGTGGGAATAAATGTGTCTGATGTGTTTTGGTTGCACTGAAGCTGTTTACAGACTAGTGTGCTAGAATTCAGCATTATTAAATTTGTGAAAAACCATTCCATATTTTATTTAGAGTGGGGAAAGCCTCTAAATTGTCTCACAAACACAACATAGTACTTAAAAGAAAATATTGCTAAAATAGTTTGATGGCAGACATCCCAGATCTGGCTCCTGACTGACTGTGGAAAAATTGATCTTTACACTGTCCACCACAACCAAATCTGTTTATAACTCTTTGAGATATCTTGCTGATAGACAGTGAGGGACAAACACAACCTCCTTCCAACTTCAGTGGTGGGATGAAAAGTAAATGAGTAAACCAACTGGACTGGCTCTAAGTTTTAAAGGCCAGTATCGAACCTGTATATCTGCAACTATATAAGTTAACAGTAGATACAGAGACAGGCTGTTCTCCCCATCCACTCCCCTCCCAGCATTAGAAACACAGAGTGGGTAGAGAGCAGGCTGCATTTATGTATATATGACAGATCACAGGCATTGGCTAAATAGGAAACAGAAGGCTCCATTTGGGGTTCACCCAAAGGTCTGCCGCATCCCGCTGCCACAGACATGCATTTATTCTAAAATGGCTGCCGGTTATTTGTGCATTACAGGCCTACTTTGAGCGATACCATTCTCAGTTTAATGTTTAAGAGGCGGCGAACAATCCGTCATACGCTCCTAAAAGTCACAGAGTGAGAAATGACAGAGTGCTCCCAGAACATTGTTCAAACCCCCAAAAAGGCCAACCCCTTCATAACTGCTCTATAAAAAAACGGTGACGCCGGTAACCCGTCTCTTTCCCTGCCTCTCTGTGACAGGAATTAGATGGTAAGATAAACAGCGTGCAGGGGAGAGCTGACATTTCAGAAAACGGAGAAAATTGTAAAAAGAAGGGCACTCAGCCCCCTGTAAAAGGCCACTCAGTTAAACTAAGCATTTGTTTATTTGGCTGCATGAAACCCTATTTTTATTCCCTTCAGAAGCTACAGTGAAAGCGAATGGAGGTCAGCATGTGCAGCGTAGACACAGTACTGTTTAAAACCCTGGCAGGGAATGAATAACATCTTTAAGACAAACACCTCTGGTGTATCTCCAGTAAATAGAAGCTCTCTGGACTCTATAAAGCTGCTCCAAAGGCAAACACTATACTGTATGTGAGATATGTTAATCCTTCCAATATGAAACTTAAAGCTGGAGCAATTGGGTTTGCCCCCCCTCGCCCCATTGTAGCATGCTGCTACTTCACACAAATAAGCATGTAAAGACTAAAGTGGGACCTAGCAGCAACTAAAAAAAGAAAATAGTTTGTTTTTCTCAGAGCTTTTTGCTTGATCTGGTGTTTGATGCATCTTTTAGTGTAATGCTCTAACTGGAAATGGCTGAATCTCGCATGTCATATGTAAGATGTCCAAATGTAAAGAGGATATGACACGATCAAAAAGATGATTCAAACATGTTCAAAGGAAATCTCGTAACAACAGGGCCATTCGCATGATTTTAGAAATGCCAAGGTCCAAAAGCTGAGCTTGCCAGAGGGGTTGGAGACATGCCTTCCTGAAAAACAAATATTTTCCTGATCTAAGAATGTTATTGTTGGCTGGCTAGTTAATTCACTCACTAACTAGCCAGCATCCTGATGGATGGCCAGTGTCACACAGGAGCTATTCATCAGATTATGTCTGGGGATAAATGGTATTGAAGTAGGGGACATAAATTACTTACTTAGCCTAACTAACTTGTCCATTTCACCTGTCTGAGCTTATTGTTTTGTCGCCATTGGTTGGCAAAAATGGCCACCATCATGGGGAATGTTGAATGGTACTGAAAGCACTGCTAAAATCCACAAACACAATTTTGACCCGAGCCTGTTCAAGATGCTCACAGATGTTATTAATGATAGTCAAAGACAATTATTATCCTCCCACTGCCTCTCCACAGGGTTGCCCCAAAGCTCAGCGCTAGGACCCCTTCTCTTCTCAATCTTACTGGGGCTGATCATTCGCTCGCATTGCTTCTTTTACCACTGCCACACAGATGACACGCAGCTCTACCTATCCTTCCCGCCAGACGATTCCACCATCTTGGTGTGGATCAGACTGTCTCTCAGACATATCTGCATGGATGAAGGCTTGCCACCTTCAACTAAACCTCTCTAAGACTGCACTCTTGGTCATTCCAGCCAAGCTACAAATTGACTCCTCAACCATCACTCTAACCAGGGTGGTGACAAACTTGGGTGGCATGATTGATGACCAGTTGTCCTTTTCAGACCATGTCGGTGGTGTCTCTCGGTTGTGCCGCTTTGCTCTATACAAAAGATAAATCAGGCCCAGGCCCAGGCTTCTGGTACAGACCATGGTTATCTCATGCCTCGACTATTGCAATTCCTTCCTAGCAGGTCTTCCAGCTTGTGTGGTTAAACCCCTACAAATTGTTCAGAATGCAGCAGCGCATCTTGTCTTTGATCAAACCAAAAGGACTCATGTCACTCCATTACTCAGTTACCTCCACTGGCTACCCGTGGCCTCCCAAATCAAATTCAAGTTACTAATGCTTGCATACAGAGCTACTACTGGTTCTGCAAACTCCCTTATACAAGCCTACGTTCCTTCTCGGCCACTGCGCTCCTCCAACGAAATCCGCCTGGCTCTGCCACAAAAAGCATTCTCAGTCCCGGCTGTTCTCATCTGTGACACCACGGTGGAACAAGCTACCACATGCCATCAGAGCAGGGGTGTCCCCCTCAAACTTCAAGAAGCACTTTGTTTTATAACACCTCAAACCCCTAATCTCTAACATGCACTTCCTGTGCCCTTCTTCTATCCCCTTACAATTCTCTTGCATTGATTGCACTTTTTTGTTAACTCTTAACAAAACCCTAGGTATTTACCCCATTGATGCCATACGTGCTATTGGCTCTTACTAGTAAGGGCAGCAATAAATACCAGTATGTATTGTCAGTTGTAGATCTTGTGCTGTATTGATGCTTGTATGTTGTTCCTCAAATGTAAGTTGCTTTGGATAAATAAGTACATGTAGTCAGCAGCTTGTCTTCAACACCTTTGCACGGTAGGCAAATTAGCTACACTGATATAATGCCCTCAGCTTAATTTGTATGATGATTACATGAGCTTCCACAGAAAACAGACAACTGAAAGCCTAATACTTCAGTTCACAGTTAACATTTCCAGTGTATTTGTGATTCAGATGTCAGGCTTCTAAAGAAATAGAAAACAAAATATAGGGAAAAAATATGGATGCCCTTAAAGTTTACGCGGGCAGATGTATGATTGATGTTATAGATTTTGTCACAATATGCTTCATATTCCCTCTCTTCAGCCATCCTGACACACCCACCAAACAGGCAAAAAACACTCCTCCAAAGCTGTTGTGCAACATTGCACACGTTTTAAGGAAATATGTTGTTAAACCCGGAAAAGTAGAAAACTGGTGCAAAGCATTTTGAGATTGAACCCACCCCTTGACCTTCCCTGCTCACCTGTTTCCACTTTTCCTCATCAGCCCTGCAGATACTTCACCAGCGCGTTCCCACTCATATTCTGTTTATCTTGGTTACAATGTTGGTTTTTACTACTGTATTCTAGTTTGTAACCTGGTCCTGTAGCTGCAAAACATGAGATACAAAAATGATCTGCCAACTCTATAGTTTTGGAGATTTAGTTATGTTTGGACATAAAATGAACTACTACTACGGTTAGAGAAATGATCCTGGCCATTATCAAAATAAACTACTGTTGGTAAGAGATGAGCTGGGGTTAGGGTAAGGGTCAAGTTGTCTACACATGATGCATTCCCACCATTATTTTCAGTCACACACACATCTGACAGAAAAGATACGCTTATTATACTCAGTTCAGCTGTCTACACAGGCCATGTAATGGCTCACGTTTCAGTTGCAACCCGAACAATATTTTTACTTCAAGTCTATTTTCTTCCACTTTATGTGCATAACTATAGTGGCTGTGTGATGGCTTCTGTGCACTGCCAAAATGCTGGGAACCTACATTCAATACTGTTCCTGAACGCATCCTAGTATGTAGACAAAGAGGACTGATGCTGCTGCTCTACTAACAAGCTGCTTTTACTACACAGGCACTGTACATATTGTGTTAGCTTAGGGGCTTGAGCTTAATGAAAGGACTTTTGACTGGCCAAGACAAGAGGTGAAGAACCTTTTGGTTAAGTGATTAACAGATTCGTCCAATACTCCAGCTTTCATTTTTTCAAAATGTGATTTTTTTTATTTATTTTTTTTTTAAATTGCCAATCATCTGTAGAAAAAGAAAATGTATCTGTTGCTTGTTGCTGTTTTAATGATGCCCTCTAGCAGTATTTGTTGGAAGACAGTGATGCCAAATTAAGAATCACAATGATATTACAATATTATCAAATGCATTGCCATTACTGTTAGTATCACCTACTTATATAATAAAACTCAAGATTTTTCAAGATAAGACTTCATCTACAGAAAATATGTGAAAGTGAAAGCTTTGTTTTGCATATGTATACCCAGTAATAATTATATTCACCACTTGTTTTGGTTGATTTACTTAATTTGTCGCTTCATTCTATACAGTTCACTATTTTCCCCAACAGCCACAGGGTATGAGAGTGTGTCAATATCATCAGTATCAGGAACCACTTAACACCGTATCTGCACAGTCCGATGAGGGATTAGTTTAGTCAAGTAATAAACAGTCAGGTGAGACGGGGAGGACAGCCAATCAGGCTCCTCTGTCTGCCAGCTGATTAGTTATTGCAGCCTCATTAATCACAAACAACAGCTTTGGCCCAGGGTAATTAATTAATCTATTTTAATCAAATCAAAACAAGATGGTCCTATTGTTCAGAGAGGCGTGTGGCTGCTGGGGATGGGAGAAATTGCAGGTCTTCAGTGTGAGACCTGCCTCGGAAAGCTCTAATTGAGATATTGGCGGCGTCTGTCTGAACCAGATGGGTTGAGTAAGTAAGAGATGACTGGCATCAAACAGAGCGGGCTGACTAGGAAAGAACGGACTTCTTCATTAACGCACTTCCACCAAGGGGAAGATAGGCCTGAGTGGCAGTGCTTACTAGAGGCTACTAATGTGCACTAATCCAATTCACATGGTTCTGCTGGCAACATAGGACATTTTCAATCCCAGCATATTTCATAGTTTAGGTTCATCATGTGAAAATGATTTGGCAGCTCTCAAAATACACCGAGGTTTCCTGTCTGGAGTTCCAACATAGGACAACGTCACTCCTCACAAAGTGCAGATAGGCCTCATCAGGCTGTGTGTGTGTGTGTGGGGGGGTCATATAGTGTGTTTTATGAAAAAGATCTCACTTCTTTTGGATTCCAGCTTTTAGTTGTCACCAGTGGGAGTGATGTTTTCCACCCTTCCAATACAACCTTTATCTTCCTCTAAAAATTGCATATAAACAGTGCTCTCTGAAAAGCAGTGAAGATTTCTTTCAATATGCAAAACTGTGTTCACAGGTCCCTTCATGGCTGTCATGTGATGTATTTTTGAGATATGCAAATATGACATTTCTCTCCTGTGATTGCTCTTCAATCCCTCCTCTCCCTCCCTTTCTCTCTCAGTCAGTGAGAGGTGAGACATCACCTGTTCTGCTGTTCAAAACATTACAGCAGATTGCAGCAGCTGTTTGGTACAAATAAAATGACATTCAGTCACTGTCCCTTTCTCATTTGCTGATGCCTTTTTCCATTTTCATTAACAAATTTACTCAGTTTACTCATTAGTGAAAAATATACCATCGTCTAATAAAAGCATTGTCCTTTTCCAGTGAGGAAATATGCTTACCAGTGTGTAATAAAACATTTAATAAAAACTGATAATGTAATAATAAAAACCTATGATGTAATAAAATGGTGTTCGAATAACACAATAACTTTGTAACACCAACACTATACCGCTGCTCCAAGCTCACAATCCGGGCAGAGTCAGCTACCATTAATAGGACCACTAGCTGCTAACTATCTAATGGTAACAAGTAAAGCCTAGTTCACACTACATGTATTTAAGTCAGATTGCCGACTGCGGGCTGTGATCGGGGCCAAATCAGCAATCAATGAGCGGCAGTCGCCAGTCGTGATTTCTGAACTACTCAACGTCGCATCAAAACAACTCCCTGACGCATCACTGACACATCGCCGACGCCAGCCAGATATCTAGCATGCCAAATATCTGGAGCCATCGGCCAACTCGACATCCAGCCAATGAGAGCAGGAAGCTACTTTTTCTTTGCAAAATACTTACAACATACCTCCATCTCTCTCTGTAGCACAGACAATCCCTGCATGTGCTAATCCATTTTTTCTTTAATAGTAAACAACTACTATTTCGTGGGTGGTTTCATGTCATTTCCTGTGTGTTTTCTTCACAAAATGTGGTTTGGAGACCAGCCGTCGAGTGACAGTCGTCAGCTCGTGTAGCGTCACCAATTAGTCAGGTTGTGTGAACACCACAACTTCAAGACTCCCGTTACAAGACAGTAAGACATGTAGTCTAAACAGCACAGCAATCTGCCGACACTGAAGGTGGTATTGAGCAGACTATGAATGTGTGTGGCGACCACATCATACAAGGCAGGAAGTGATAAATCTGCAATGTGGCAGTGGCTTTGGAGAGTGTATCAGGGCTCCAAATGTTGTATTAGCTGGTGAAATCCTTGGTTTTCAATGAAAGAAAAGGGCTGGTCTTCAAGTGCTATGAATGCCATGACTTTTTCGTTAATTGCTTCAGCTTTTAGGCTGTCTTGGGTAAACTTCCTGCAGTTTTCAAATGTTTGTTGAATAGGCGCTATCGACTCTGAGGGTTTTTGATAGTAATTAAATTCAAGGGAGAGGAGGTCGCACCCGTAGCCTCCAGAAAAAGGCCCTTGATAAAGAGATTCGGAAAAGAAAAGAAAGGTCAGGTCGCAAACAGTCGCAGTTGTTGTGTGATGTGTTGTGGCAAAATGGCTGATGATGATGATAACATGCCTGAGCTCCTTTGTTTTCGGTTATGGGTTTTAAACAAAACAGAAACCTGTTTTTTTTTATTACTATTTTTCCGTTTTGGTTTTAAAACAGGAAAAACCAAAAAAGGACTTGGTTTTTTGTTTTTTCAGATTTGGTTTTGAAACGAAATAATGAAAGAACCATACACGGATTAAACTTTCATATATTCTACATTCATTATACACACAGTGAAATATTTCAGGCCTTTTTTGATTTAATCTTGATGAGTACGGCATACAGCTCATGGAAATCAAAAATCCATATCTCAAAATATTAGAATAAAGAATGTATAACACAGAAATGTCGGCCTGAGAAGATCCTTTAATCTGTCTGAAAGAGCTGGTTGAGTGCTGTATCGAAGTATATTCATGGAAAGTTGACTAGAATGTTAGTGTGGTAGGAAAAGGTGGCCAAGCAACAGGGATGACCGCAGCCTTGAGAGGATTGTCAAAGCCAATTCAAGAACTTGGGGGAGCTTTACAGGGAGTGGACTGAGGCTGGAGTCAGTGCATCAAGAGCCACCAGGCACAGACAGGTCCAGGAAGTGAGCTACAAGTGTTCTATTCCTAGTGTCAAGCCACTTTTGAACCAGAGACAGCATCAGGAATCTTAACTGGGCTAAGGAGAAAAAGAACAGAACCATTACTGAGTGGTCCAAAAATCCTCTTTTCAAATGAAAGTAAATTTTGCATTTAATTTGAATTGGTCTCAGAGTCTGGAGGACGAGTGGAAAGGACCAGAATCCAAGTTGCTTGAAGTCCAGTGTGAAGTTTCCACAGTCTGTGATGATTTAGGGTGCCATGCCCTCTGCTGGTGTTGGTCCACTGTGTCCAGAGTAAATGCAAAGCTTTATAGACATTCTGATTTCCTTCTCCAGCAGGACTTGGCACCTGCCCACAGGACCAGAACCACTAGGAACTGGTTTGCTGACCATGGTTTTACTGTGATTGGTTTGCCAGCCAATTCGCCTGACCTGAACCTGAACTGTCAAGATAAAAATACGCGACACCAGACCAACAATACAGATGAGCTGAAGGATGTTATCAAAGCAACCTGGGCTTCCATGACCTCAGCAGCGCCACAGGCTGATCATCTCCATCCCACGCCCCATTGATGCAGTAATTTGTGCAAAAGGAGCCCCAAACAAGTACTGGGTGCATAAATTAACCTTTTTCAGAACTGTTCAACATTTCTGTAATATACATTCTTTAATCTAACATATTGAGATATGGATTTTTTGATTTCCAGGAGCTGTACGCCGTAATAATCAAGATTAAAACAATAAAAGGCCTGAAAGAATGTTGTGTTGAAACTCACAGAACATTTTCCTCCTCACAGAGCTCTTGCAGAACTTGAACTGCATATTGCAATAGAGCTAGCTTCCTCTGAAACTGTGAAAAACATCCAAACTGTTGACATGTTTGGCTCTCGCTGCCTACACTGTGTGTGTGGCTCTATCCAGCAATATGACATCATGAACGCAACAACTACGCACGTTGAAGCATTTTTATTGGCTAAATTATTGGCCAAAATGTATTTTTCCAATATGATTCTGATAATGAAAATATATATACATATAATACATATCAGCTGATAATTTATCGAATTGTTAATTAACATGCATCCCTACTCTCTCATCATCTCATCAGGAAATCACAGGTAGTTAAGGCAGAGCAGCCAGAGGATAGTCAGATAGTGTGTTTTGTGTGTACTCCATCCAGAAGGATCCATTTTGTCAGTTGTTGTGGCTTCTTCTGGTTGTTTCAATCTTTAAAATTTGATCCGATCGACCAAACCACCTCTGAAGGTGGTCAGGGAAGCATTGTGACCACAATCAATCAATCACCATTTATTTATATAGCACTTTACAGCAACCAACAGTGTCCAAAGTGCTTTACATCAACCAAGAATAAAAAACACAGCATTCAATAAGAGACAAGAAAACAGTAAGCCAGATAAGGTTACCTAAAAAAGAAAAGGGAAGTTGTTGCACCATTCTAAGCCATTCTAAATAAATAAGTTTTAAGCTTTGATTTAAAATGAACAACATCCATTATAGTGCAAATGTCAGGGGGAAGCTTGTTCCAGAGTTTTGGGGCAGCAACAGCGAAGGCCCAATAGCCCCACTGTTTGTACCTCAACCTCGGGACTTCTAAAGCCCGTTTATCCGAAGACCGCAACAGCCGATTTTGCCCACCCAAAGTTAAAAGCTCAGACACATTGAACACAAGTGTAAATGAAATGCATTGTCAATCCAACCACAACAACTACATGGTCAGAAATACGTACCGTTCAGTCTTCCGCAAATAAAATCTAATGTTTGACGGCGCACACAGGCAGTATATCCATACAGTGGTATGCATGCAGTTCACTGAACATGCTCATGTTTTTGGTGAATGGCATACTGAACATATCTGTTTGTCACACACTGATTTAAACTCAACATAAACTACTAAAATAACAGGAGTACATATTATGAACAAGGAAACAATGGCAGGCGGGATTCAAGTTTCACTTCTACTTTGCAGCCGAGCTATTACATAGGTGCACTGCTGAAGAGACAGGAGAACATAGGTGATCCATGGAGGTAAACAAATCACGGTGGGAAGAAGATTACTATAGTTTATAGTTACAGAGATTTTTTTTGGACAAGCACAAATGAGAGAAGACTGACGTCTGGTTCTACAAGTTGATGAAAGGAAGAGCACTGCTTCTTTTGGTAATATTTCCACCTTCCTTAACACTAAACTGATAAAGGAAGCTAATTTGAGAGGAGACAGTGTCCTCTAACTAAGAATAGACTAACTGATACCTGACACATTTCACTAATACCAATAATTACTCAGAAAAACAGAACAGCCGGACCAAGAGAATAAACTAAATTATAGTCAACTGACACCATGTAAACAACACACAATCAGACTAAATGATCTGTTAACCAACCAACAGAGCACAGTCAACCAGATAAATGTCTATTAGAAAAGTAAATATACTTGGCTTAATTCTAGCAGTCTTGAAGTAAGATTCCCCCAGTCATCAGAATGCATGCATACGTGTAGTATTTTATCCACCTTATTTCTAGCACCTTGATCACAGATCTCCACTAAGGTAACTTGGTATAATACTGCTTTCCAAGGCCACTTTTTAACTTTTTCCACTCTACTCTCAGCAGGTCAAGATTATATGCCACATAGAAGTGATGCACATCATCTGAAAGCTGGGAACCTTAAGATTAATTTGAGATGCAGCTAAGCACTGTCAAGTTTTTCCAGTTATAAATCTGTAATAAACATTGCGTATAGGTTAGGCACATTATGATATGAGAATATGATGGCCAACACCATGCTCAATTATGTTCTATAAGTTGTTGCAGCAGTTTTTTAGGTGTATTTGGTGCAAAGGTTTACTTATTCTGACTACTCAAATGGATAAAATCTTTTAAAAATTCCTTCAAAATATAACATTAAGACACAGACCTTGTGGAAAACCACATGAAAAAAATAATGCTATGATTTGGTATCAAACACTTTTGACATTTGGATATTTCTGTTGGCGATTGGATAGGGAGCACTTCAGAAACCTCCTTATTGTCAATTTACCTAGGAAAGCTATACATCCTCAGAATGGCCTCAGCCTCTAGTTTGTGGCTGTAAAGTTTCATTAGGTTATAATTAGTTAGCAATAGGTCAAGTTTCAAAAGATTGGTCTATAAAAAATTATAATAAAATAAAGAAATAAAATAATAAAATCAGTGTCAAATGTAAAAACAAAACAATTACTAAAATATCAAATGATCAAAATAATAATAATTCTTCTAAATCTGTACAATTATTTGTCAGTCTGAGGTTCCACTGGTTGTCCTCACTTCATGGCATGAGGAGACATATTTTGCAGCAATTATTTCACATTTGGGCATTTCTCCCAAAGTGTTTTTGTCTTAGTGTTTTTATATTTAGGGCATGAGGTTAGAAAGTGCAGCTCTGTCTCTACCTGTCCCCTGTCACACTGGGAGCAGAGTCTCTCCTCTTGTGGTAGCCAGCTCTGTCTGTGGCGACCCTTTCTATGGCCAAGCTGTGTTCACTCAGTCTGTATATTAACATTTTTCTTAGTTTGGGACATTTTATTGTACTCAGGTAATTTGCCAGTGTGAATTCTCTTTTTAGGGTCAGATAACCTTGTAATTGGCTTTGTGTTTTGGTCGTTTCTTTCCAGTAATCAATTTTTTTTTTTTCTGCTTGCTGATAATTTGGTTTGGTCTGCTTGAGTTGGTGTTGCTGTCCTGAGGCTGTTGGGGACTTGTTACTGCAGAGAGCTTCAGGACCAGCTGGCTGAGGGGACTCTTCTC
>NC_060150.1:22383202-22407211 GCF_021292245.1 Micropterus dolomieu
GTGTTTGTTAGTGTGTTTGTATGCATGCTTTTTGTCTGTATGTGTGTTTGTTACGTTGACCACGAGTGAGTGTTTCAGTGGGGCTGACGTCAGGTGCAGCGCAGGTGGGTAGCAGGAAGGGGAAGGGATAAAAAGGTCAACAAAATAAACACACCTGATCTCATTGGGCTCAACACAGTGTACGACTGAAATCATGCTTGGATGTTGTTGTTTTTTTTAATTCTTTGCTTCAGATTAACACTCTAGAGGTTGCAAGGCCCCGCGACCCGATCCCGGATAAGCGGATGAAGATGGATGGATGGATGGAGGTTGCAAGGTTCCTTAAAGCCTTAAAGAGTAGGAAAAGTATTAGACGTGAAGTGTTGGAAATGAGTGGTCTAATGAGCCTTACCAGTAGTGTTGCTACAAATGTACGTAATCTGGGGATAGAGAATATTTATTCATTAAATTTCATTGCAATTAATGATGAACAGACTGACCAATCAACAGGTGACAGATGCCAGGGAAAAGGTCAAGGGGGCCTGGATTCTCTAATGCTACCAATGGATTTTCTGGTTGTTAGGAACAAGGAGTTTTACTCCCTGAGTACTGCCTCTTGCAGTTTTGATAAGGACATTTATGTTGCCTACACGGTCGTCCTCTGACTTTTCATGTAGCGCCATCAAAATCTTTATCGTTCACTTTAGGTTTATGACTTAATACCTGCAAAACTAAGGCATCAGCCTCAGTTATACTTTATGTTTACTGCAAATTAACACTTGTTAGCGTGCTAACAAGCTAAACTAAGAAAGAAACAAGCTAAACTAAAGTTAAAAGGGGTTAAAGGACGTGAAAATGTCTTCCACCACTGCACTGTGGTGTAGTGTTTGTGTACATTAATTAATAAATAATGAATTTTGTATGACTACATAATAATTTTGGGAATTAGAGTTTAAATTGCATCAATAGTTACATTAAATAATATAATAACTTTAATTATTATAACTATTATTTAATCACTAACAATAGACTTTAAGTAAATTCACCTTAGGCTGAACCACTCTTAAAGAAGAGAAAAATGATAATCAATTATCTAATATAATCTAATAAAATATACTGAACTCCGAATCATAATTAAATTGAAACTATAACCAAAATTATAGTTAGCCAAATTTACCATCAATAACTAGTAGGCTGAATGATTTGCAGTTCAAAATAGAAGAGGTTGGCGATATATTCACTCTTATGCACATTAAAGAAACCAACATGTATGTCCACTTTATCCATTTTATTTAACTTATAAACAAAAGCAAACACACAAGATGAAATCTAACTAAAATGTGACCATATGTTCAGCGTGCTTGAGCTTGAACACACGTGTTGCAGACAAAGAAACTACACGAAGCAGGAGCTTTAACTTTTTCTCTCTGCTTGGAGGTCGTGTTTTAAGGCCAAATCAGACTTGTTTGTGTGTGATCTGTGTCGGATACCAGTGTCAAGTTAAAAGGAGTTAGTTAGCATGCAAAGACACTGGGCTATTCCGAAACTGCTTGCTACTCCCTCTCCCTACCTACTCCCACTCCGTTTGTGCGTTCATGCAGAGGGGCTGCCACATTGAGTGCCATCCAAAACCAATGAGGGTGGAGTGGTAGTGGGTTTTTGAACCCTCCAATGCTGAGTGAGCACCGATGCCGGCTTGTTGAAGGTGTGTAACACCCTTTGCTGTACGATGGGGCACCTTTCTTTCAAATGTGAGTTCCGTATGACTTCGCTGGTTAACATGTAGGATTGTTAAATTCCGAAACTACACTAACATTTCATATCACCATTCACAGGTTAACAACGTAGTCTAAAGGTTATATTGTGTTGAATAAAAAAATGCTCTTGTCTGATAATAGAACAATACAATACAACTGTTGTTTATTTGATATATTATAGCAGTGAGTGCAGCGGTAAAGTCAGATCATATTTACGCTGGGGGGGAGTGGATAGTTCGTCCGAAAGTTGGCCGCTGTATACCCTTTAGGGTTAGGGAGCTCGATTTGGCTGTGAGGGTGACTCAAGTGGCGAGAGTCTAGTTTCGGAAAGGCCCTCTGTGTCTGTGTGGACATCAATCTAGCTGTGGCTGAGAACGACGGTTACACAAACACAATAAGACCTCAATGGAAAAACATGTAAGTACATTGACATTTACATCAGCAAAAAGTTCTTGGATTGGCTAAGTCATGTCAAAATATTATGTGAAGCTATGTAATCAATCAGGAGACGTCATGGGTCTCAGGATACTGACCAATCCTGAAAGTTCCATGTTTTGAGTTCAATGACTCAAATAATAAAAGAGATTTAGATCACACAAATGAACAAATTCATCTGTGAAGTGTGGTCCTGTGGTCCCAACAATAATAATAACAATATCTCAAAGGCAGAATGCCAATAGTTGCCCTTCTACACTCTTGAAATTGACTCAGCCACTCACAGGCCATGCGGATACGTTATCCTGTTCAGCTTCCCCAACCAATCAGAAGGTGTGACTAAATTGCTAATACAACACGCATGAAACATGACTTTAACATATACAACGTAGTCACGCATATTTAGCATGTGACATGTATGAGTCTGTCTGGGAATATGGTGGGTTTTTTACTTGTGTAAAGTAACCAATACTAAAGTAAACAACAATAAACAGAGTGGAAGGGAAGTTGGTTTGTCTTTGACTAGTTATTTGTCATTTGTGTTTGCTTCTCTTTTTGTTTCTCTTTGTGTCTGTGTGTGTATGTGTGTGTGTGTGTGTGTGAGACACCGCTTAAGGATGCAATTTCTTTCTTGGCAATTTCTTTTAAAAAATTTAAAAAGCACATGTGCAGTAATATTTTGTTTTAGTTTTAGTTTTATTTTTGGAATGATCAGAAACGGAGGTCCACAATTGGCAGTGTAGAAGGAAAGTCCACGGTTGGTAAGATAGGAATGTATGTATGTGAGTGTGTGTAGTTTCGCTACAAGGACAAACAGTGCCCCCTGGGGATGAGTCTCCTTGTAGCTTCCTGTTTATTTCACTTCTCTTTCTCCCTGTTATTTCATACTTTCCAGCTTTCCTTTTTCTCATCTTCAATCAGTTACCCCTTCCCTCCTTTTTTTCTCTTCCCTCCTCTCTTCCTGTGTTTCATTCTCTTTTCCCCTATCACTAACTTCCTCTCCTCTGTCCACTTTTTCCTCCTCTTGCACCACCTCTGCCCTTTTCTACTTATTGTTTGCCAACAGAAGGAGAGAGAGAGAGTGATACAGTGAGGCTGAGAGGTAGAGTGAGATAGAAAGGGAGAGAGAGAGACAGAGGTCATCTGGCCAAAGAAAATCCACCTGCAGCCTCAGCAGACTGAAAACATCATCTCACTCCTCCCTTCACTCACTTTTTTCCCTCCACTTATCAAATTTCCACTTCATTTTTACTTCCCTTCCTCTCTCCTTCTGCTATTCTCAGTGTGTGTGTGTGTGTGTGTAGGTATGGGTGTTAGTGGACTAAATAGAGGGGAGGGCCCAGCACATTTCCCTAAAACTGAATATATGCACACGCTCATGCATGTACATACACAAACACAGACACATTTTGATTAAATCAGCTGAACAAACACAAAGACAGAAAGAGTGTCAGAAATGAAGACATCAGGGAAGAAAAGAAAAAAAAAAGAAATAGAAACAGTATACTACTGTGACGGCTGGTCTGAGGAAATGTTTCATTTCCGTTACCTGTCAGACAGTCAGAAATCAAGAGAAGGAACAACTGAAGATGGAGATGGACTTGGAGTGATGATAGCAAATAAGATGTGAAAATGATGACAATATTCAAATAAAGGTCAAAACATTTCAATTGTAAGTAAACAATGCTAAAACAAATCTAAATAAAAGTACACTTTCAAGGACAGAGTTAGAATGGCACAAGAGGAAGAGGAAAAATGCAAATAAGTGATATTAAATTGACTGTACGACAAGAAACAGAAAAAAGAATAATACATTTTCTATATTGTAGTAAATTAATTACACAATTGAATTTAAAAAAGGATATTTAAAAAAAGTGTGTGAATGTGGTAATACATAATAGTAGCTCATAACACTGACAGAAATAAAAGCAGATAAGATAAATTCTACCAACAGTCAATCAAGTTATGTCACTACTGCTGTGAAATAATGTGAAACCAGCAGCTCCAGGAAAATGGTGCGGAACAGTTTGGCTCTGATGAAATCGAAAAGTAATTGTTAGCCAACAGGTTAAAACTGACTGACCAAAAAAGAATACAAAAAAGCTGGTCTGGTCCTTTAAAAAGAAACAAAACGAAGGGCTGATGGGAAAAAGCGAAGAGGAAGTGAAAATCAACAAATGGAAATAAACCCAGTGTATTACAGATCACACAAATGTGGATTGTTGTTGCACATCATTTCCAACATCTTGTCCCACCTCTTGGCAATTCAAGATGCAGAAAGCATGAGAAAGCCTTTAAGACATCAGGTGATATAGTATAAAAAGTGAGTCCATGTCCATGTATGAAGGAGGTGGGGTGGATGGTTGGTTCAAACAAACAGGATTGCTGTACGTGTCCCATGTGAAACCAAAAGTTCTTTTTAACTTACTTCACATACTTAATGTTACGTAGCTACTTTCTTATTTTAACGATGATTTCTTTTTTAAACCTAAACAAGTTGTTAAGTTAAGTAGTAGTTGGGCCCCGTTTCAACATTAGCGATTTGTTAAAAAGGCTTTGTAGCAGCCTAGTACGTCTCATACAGATGCTAGATATCTTGTATGTCAGTATTTGATGACCTGGGAATGTAAACAGGCTGGTAAAGCACACCTTCATGAAGATTTTCTAATGTTCAGTGTGTTGAGGTTCAGGTGTTGATTCAATTCTATGGTCATTTTAGAGGATGTAATGTGTGTTGATGTTGAACTGTATTTCATTAAACAGAGAGGTGTTTCTGTTATTTAGCCTACCCTTACCCCATCATACTCACTATGGCCACTAGAGGTTGCGGCCTAAAAATAAACATAAATATGGGTTGTGATAAGCTGCTTCAACACTCAACCTATAGGGCAGGCTGAATGTTTCCATTGCTTAAGCGTGATTTATACTTCTGCGTCGGGTCTACACCGTAGCCTACGGCGTCAGCGTCGCACGTAGCCATGCATTTATACTTGTGCATTGTTGTGCAAATGCACTGCCAAACACTAGTTGGGAGTAGCGCTACAGTGTCCACTGTGTTGACCTTTGCCGGCCGAGCAGGCTATCTTCCGTTTTAGCCCTCCGCTAACTTGAATGGAGGTAAATCTAGATTTGTGCGGCTGTTTTCAAATGTTATTGACCGAATGGATCACATTCTGATAATGAAACGAGTCATTTCGTTTGGGTTGTGACGCTCAAATATATTGATCCACTGTGTTACAGCCGCTGGATTGGCCACTAGTAAAATTTACTTCAAAGTAGGAGCACTTACTGTCGGCTCGGAGGCATTGCAAGGCTACCCAGCCGACCAATGACAGACATTATGGTCCGCGTCGCCCTGACGTGTCATTACATTTTTGAGGAGGTGCACGTCTAGCTACGCATAGGCTACGCCATCAATTTGACGCAGAAATATAAGTCACACTTTATACTCTGCGTGTTCTCTGAATGCCCCTCTATAGAAAATGAATTATTGTGGGTTTGGAAATAAGGACCTGGTGTGGTTTGCACCTGGGCCCAGTCTGTTCCTGTATCTACCTTGTATTTCCTGTCTAAGCAAACTCAAGATTTACCATAAACAATTCAAGAGGCAAAATCACTCCCTATGGATTACTTTTTCTAGATTCACTTTTATTTTATTTTTATCATTTTGTATGTGAGTGTGTGTCTGAAATTAAAATGTTATTCTTTATATCGTGCCAGCAATGGAACAAAAAATATTATGTTCATAGCACCATTGTTCACTTACAATCCCCATAATTCAATGCTTTTCCTATAACACCATAAATTACGGCTACACATTTTAACACGACACTTCAGTGATGATTGAATGTACTGCTCACTGTATACTGTATTATGAAGGGCAGTGGTTCCCAACCATTTTTGCTTGTTACCCTTCATACAGGTTTCATTTGAACATACCTAAGAGGTATATCTCTGTGTGTACAAGAAAGTAAGTATTAAAGAATAAATAAACAATAATAAAACATAAAAAACGTTGTTTTGTAGCAGAGTTTTGATTTTCTCACTTCTTTCCCCTGAAATTATCCCACAAACCCCTTTAGGATCTTCTGATGTAGTGAATGAGGGAGAGATGTACAGATGATGTTGGGTTGGAGGATGGAGCGCAATACTTAATACATTAACACATTAACACATTTTTGGCAATGAGGGAAAAATGCAGTGATGGAGGACATGAGGCAAAAAGGGGGATGAAGAGGAGGTGCAGGGAGGTTCAGCCCAACACCCTCACCCCCTCTTCTTGTCCTTAAATAAATTCCACTGGCGTCTTGTAAATTTTTATTTTCGTGGCACTGCCGCTGCTGCTTTTTTGGCTGCGGGCCCCATCTGTCGGCCAGCTGCTAGATGTTTGGAAGGAGGAGGAGGTGTGTGTGTGTATGTGTGTGTGTGTGTGTGTGTGTGTGTAAGCATGTGCGTGAAGGGTTAAGGGGAGAAAATACACACAGTAATACAGGGAGGGATTAAAAGCTATTGGATGGGAATGTTTGCAGGTTTATGAATATGCATAATGGGAGAGATTTAAATGGGTAGGAAAGGTGGAGAGAAGAAGAGGGGGAGGAATGAAGGATGAGCAAAAGATACTAGGTAAGGTGAGAGAGGGAAAAGAGAAAGAAACGAAAACAGGAAAGAACGAAGAATTCATCAGTGAGAAGGAGGGGGGAAAAAGGCAAGAGGAAGAAGAGATGAAAGATGGAGGAAGATATACAAGCAAGAGATGGGGAAGAGAGAGAAGAAGAAGAAGAGAAGAAGGAATACACATAGGGTGAGGAGGAAGAAAGGGAGGAGAGACAAAGGGTGGGAAAGATGCAAATAAGGGGAGAGAAAGAGATTAGAAGGAAAATGTGAGGAGGAAGAAGGTAAGATGGACATGGAAGAAAAGACAATGTAGAAGAGAGGCATGGAGGCCTATGGAGAGAGACGGAAGAGGAGGAAAATAGGGAAGGGGTGGGGAAGGTGAATAAAATGAAGGATGGAGGAAGAAAAAGATGAGCAGAGGAAGGGAGGCAAGGATGAGCTGAAAGAAAGAAAGAGGAGACAGAAAGGGAGTGGGAAGAGAAAGAGAAAGAGAACACAAAAGGGGTGAGGAAGGAGAGGGGAAGGAAGGATAGAAGGAGACATATTGGGAGGAGAGAAAGTGAGGATAAAAAAGAAGAAAGAGAGGAAGGAAGGAGCTGAAAGAAGGCAAATTGAGAGACTAGGGATGGAGAAAAGGATGAGGTGGGGGATAGAGAAAGAAGAAACGGACAAAACAAGGGAAGGAGAAGACAAGAGGGGAATGAGGAAAAAGAAGGAGGAGAGATAGAGAGTGGGTGGGGGAGAAGAACGGGGAGTAAGGGATGGATGGATGGATGGATGGATGGATGAATGGATGGATGGATGTGTCTGGGCGTGGTGCCAGTCCCAGGATGGGGGACCTTTGGGCAAGGCATCAGGGGGAAAGAGGAACAGATGGTTTGTGAAGCTTTTATTAGGCGTTGGTAAAGAAAGAAACCCCCCCCCCCCTCAAAAAAAAGAACATTAATCAAGCGCACCATGAAAACAGCAGTTATTTTCTGTTGCTGTCCAGTTTTTCTAGAGGTGCGTTTGTTTTGTGTCATTTTTTTGATATTGAAAAGTCTCTTTTTCCCTGATGTGACATAGATTAAATTACAGATAAAGACATGCACTGTACTCCAGCGATTGAGTGATGGACTTCCATATGGGGAATTTTGGACAGTTTAAGAAAAAGAATGGTCAAATTGAAAGCAAACTATTTTTTTGCACAAATGTTCTAACTTCTCAAAAATGTCTTTGTTTTAAAAAAATGTTGTCATTCCCCGAATATGTCCTCAAAACATCCTCACTTTCCAAGAATATCCACAATTTCTAAAAATGGCCCCAATCTCTAAAAACCAAAATTATCCTCACTCACAAGGTACAAACCTGAAACTGGTCCAAACAAACACAAAAATACTAGAGCACAAATACATAGAGATATAGCTCCACACACACACACACACACACACACACACACACACACACACACACACACACAAAAAAGAATATTGTTAAAGTTTGAGATTTTAATAATCAAAAAAGGAAAAAGCACAAACCTAAAGAAATGAACACAACTGCTCTCTTAGAACATGCACACAAGTACAGTATGTGAATATGTGCATGCGTGTGTGTGTGTGGTTGTGCGAGTAGATGTCATTTTTTGGTCCAGGTCAGACACACTGTGTGTGTGTGTGTGTGTGTGTGTGTGTGTGTGTGACCTACTTTTACTGAACGGACATCCTAAAGCACAACATCCTCTTTCTCTCAGTGGGTTGATAAATCTGTTCGTGGTGATTCTTTCTTTTTTTTTTATTTGTTTGTTTGTTCCTCTGTTGTTGCTTTAGACAGCAATGGGCATGGTGTGTGTGTGTGTGTGTGTGTGTGGGCTTGGTCCTATTTATGGGACAAAAGCCTCCAGTGACCCAATAAGGGAAACAGAAATTAGAGCATTTTATTGTGAAATAGCTTCTGCTTTTATCAACAAACCCTGTTTTTTTTTTTTTTTTTTAATAAAAAGCCCTGACACCATTTTTCGCAGATTACTCACATACATTTTTGTCTTATCTGATACATAAAGTTTAAGAGATATTAACTACTGTAAAACTCTAATTCAAATTCATTTTGTTGTGGTATTCAAAGCCTTGAACATTTTCATTGAAAAACTCATTGTATCTTTCCTGAAACAATGTCCCAGTTTCTCTGGATATTCCAAACCTCACCAGGGAGAGTTTATTTTATTTTATTTTATTTTTTTGGACGGTTGGGGGGGTGGGGGGTTCAACTGAATTTCAAACAATTGTTAAAATTGTGCATATTAATGTACAGTAAAAACTCTGTATTGTTAAAGATAATTTCAGGACAGTCAACATATTAGAGACCCATAGTGTGATTCCCAGTACCTTGGTAATGGTTAATGGACTACATTTATATAGTGCTTTAATCCATAGTGCACTACAATTCGCTTCTCATTCACCTATTCACACACACACACTCACACACCGATGGCAGGGAGCTATGCAAGGTGTTGGCCTGAAGATTGGGAACAGTTTGGGGTTCAGTGTCTTGCTCAAGGACACTTTAACCTGAGCACAGGAAGAGCTGATGATTGAACCCCGATTAGAGGACAATCCGTTCCGCCTGCTGAGTCACCTGGTTAGGTGGCAGAGTACCTTCCAGCAAACACAATTCTACATTTTGCTGCATTCCTGTTAATGTATGTTTTCCTGTCTTTTTTCTCGAATGTGTATGTCTTCTGCACATGAGCCTCTGAGGTGCGTGGCTCCTTTGCTGCCAGCAGAGACATGACATTGAAGACCGAGATGGCGGATTAGATGAACACTCCTGATGCACCTGCTCGTCTGTAGAACAAAACTGCGCTTCAAATGATCAAATTATATTTAGTTGGCATCTACATGGGCAAGTTGAAATACAGACTAAAGTAACAGCACAGCGTATGGACGCTCCTAATATCACGAGAGGAGAGAAGAAGAAGTTGAAAGGAAAAGTTTCCGCGTTGTTACAGGAACAAACAGGCATGGCGACGTCGAGGGCTGACAACGCTGTCTTGATTGCTGAATTAACTGAAGTTATTTCTACATTAATGGACGATAAACTAAAAAAAATTACTGACAAACTCACAATTGTAGTGGCACAAAATGAGCAGAGACTCCAATTGGCAGAAGAGCGGATATCAACTGTGGAAGATTCCGTCAAGATACTTTAAACTAAAGTGGCTGTAATGGAAACACAGCTGAAAACAGCAAACGACAAAGTGATCGATCTGGAAAGTCGAAGTCGTAGGGACAACCTCAAAATCCTGAATCTGAAAGAAGGAATCGAAGGGACTGACCCGAAAATATTCCTTGAATCTATACTCCCGAAGCTATTGGGCCTCCAGACTGGCAAGGACAGGGTGAAAATTGATCGGGCTCACCGCGTTGGACCCAAGCAGGATGACAGACCGCGAGCGATGATCATAAAATTACATAATCCTAGCGATAAAGATAGGATTATGCGTGCTGTGAAAGCTAAGGGGTCACTGATGTTCGAGAATAAAAAGCTGTTTATTTATCAAGATTTATCCCCAGCTGTTCATGAACAACGTCGGGGTTTCAACGAGGTGTGCGAGGCGCTGATCAAAAAGAATTTCAGATTCAACATGAAGTTTCCCGCAATCCTGTGCCTGTCACACGGAGGAAATCGCTACTCTTTTAGAAGCCCAGCTGAAGCACGTGAATATTTGAATATACTCAAGGACTAGTTTACACTTCTTGGATTATATCAACATCTCCTATTTATGGATCTTGCTGAACTGAAGGGGGGTGTCTTTGCTGGAAAAGGTAGGACCCCCTGTTTGGGTTATATATAATTTCTTATGCATGAACTGTGAAGAAGGAGGACCACTCTATCATAACATCATGGAAAAACAGTATTGCTTTTTCCTCTTGTAAAGGATACTGCGACTGGACTCAAAAAAGAAAGACAAAGTCACTCCACTTCCTGTGTGGCACTGCACTGAATTTGTAATATATGTATTTTGTGTACTGCAGAATAATCCAACAAAAATATATTACCCAAGGAAACTGAGATGGGGGCTGTTACCCCTTGTTTTTTGCCAGTATTTTTGAAAATGTCTTTGTTTTCCACAGTTTCTCACTTTCTCAAAATATTGTCACTCGCCAAACTTCCAAATATGTCCTACTCTCCCAGAAATGTCCTCTTTACTAAATGTCCTCACTTACCAAAAATGTCTTCTGTCTACAATGTTCTAACTTTCCAGAAATCTTGTCGCTCCCCAAAAGCCCTCATTTTCCCTAAATATCCTCTATTTCCAAAAATGCCCTCGCTTGCAAATTGAAAGCCAATTACATGTAAAAAAAAAAAAAACAAAAAAAAAGAAAATCATTTTGTGTTGGATGCAGCCTGAAAAATCTAGCAGGTCCAAAATTTGGGTCAAACCAATTCTCGATCCCTTTCTTTACTTGAAGTGTGACCTGACTGAAAAGCTGCCATGTTTGATTCAGCAGACGTTACATTAGAGGCTTGCTCAGAGCTTGGCACCATAACACAGGTGCTCTGACTGCCGGATGATTTAACATAATGTAGTTCACCAACCAGCCTTTGAAAATCGCTGCCTTTAAGCAACGCCTCCACACACATGCATACAAGTACCCAGAATCAGCCCCCATTTTAAATTCCCCCTTTTTAAACATAGTTTGCTGGTTTGAACATTTGGACTTTCAGCCACGTTTTAATTAGCGATTTCCTTCGAGAAGAGCTTAAACGAATCATTAGCCAAAAATCCATCAGCTGTGCCAGTTTTTTACTCAAATTAAAACCCCAGGGGTGCACCAACCTGGCATTACCTGTACAGTCATTTTATTCTAGTTTTCTCCCTTTTTTCCTGCCTCTTTTTCACTTAACAGAACTCCCCTGACTGAACGGGAGACAGGCCCTAATTGGTGGAATATTAGAAACTATTATTCCTAATTAAACATCACAGAACACACTGTCAGATTTGGACTGGCGGAGTGATTTAAGACATGCTGAACCTCTGGCATCGTAACAAAGTCTATTAGTGGAGACGGACGAGGGACGCTTCAAATTGGCAAGCAGACGAACAGGCACAACAAAACCCTGCCAGGGTTTCACTATAACAGGTGTGACTGTGTGTGTGTGACTTCACTGACAAAACACACACACACATGCACAACTTTCTTCATTCCCGTCTGTCTTTGATAAGGTGACGGAAACAGTTGAGATTTAGTACTGAAACATGTATAATTGTGTATTCAAGTTATATCCTGATGCACTGGATGTATATTATGTTAACATTATGTGCAATGTGAAAGTAGTCCCTTGACACACTTCCTCTGCTTTTTAGCTTCTTTTAGCTCAGCATTTGTGTTTTGCGGCACATTTGCGGTTGGTTCAGTGTCAGCGTTCCCATCAGGCTTGTTTCCAGCAGCAGCAGGCAGTTATTTTCAGCTAACATGCTCTTATAAACCCACTGTACACTACCTGCGTAGCACCAAATGGCAGACAGACAACCGAGATCTGATTTGATGCCATTTGCATTGGCAGTTATTAAACACAAGCATGAACAGTACAGCATAACGGGGATTGGGACATTGGGATTTGAAAATAAGGGAAATAATACTGTTTTCAGGCAAACAGACTACATTGGTCTCTCATTTGTTAATGCTTAGTAGGCCTACTAACTTGTCAATACTCATAACCATTCATGCAGAAGAATTACTGTAGGTTGCAGTCTTTCCTCGCACCTCATAAATCATTTTTCTGGTTCACAATTTGTATGCATGTATCTATCTTTTTAGATGTGGGTGAATCATCATCTATCATCCATCCTGAACCCCTCGCGCTGCTGTTCTTGTTCTTCTTGTTGATGGGTTGCGTTGACTTCCCATCAACAGGTTAAAAATACATGAGCTTTACGGGAAAATACAGATGATGCATGCATCTTTTCCTGTAAATCAAGGCAATTTAAAACCAGTGAAGGAATGATGGACTCCACCTACACCGAAGGGCTATTGCAGAACCATGAATAGTATCAAAAATCTGATTTGATTTCATAAAAATCTTAGCAATACCAATTTTAACTTAAGTAATCAGCCAACTGAAAGTAAATAAATATTGACAAGTATTTGGCATAAGTTGCATTTCCTTCACATTTGAATAATATGTAGACACATGATGTGAGTGTGTAAAGATAAAGCCACAGGCAGTTCCAGCAGAGTTTAAGAAAATGTCTTTTGTGTCATACCTTTCTGAATCTGGCCAAAAATACATGGACATCTGAATATCCTAGCCATATATGAAAGTTAATCATGTCGTTACCAAACTATGGGCACTCTTCTGGGATACACACAAGCGTGTTCCAGACTGCAGGACGCGTTGGCTGTGTAATACCTGAGCTGATGTCGTCCCACTGTTGATGCTCAAACTCTCCTTCTGCTTTAGTGTCACCATGTCTCTCACTCCCAGCGTGACGCTCTCTTGATGATTTTAGGTGTGGGTTTATTGGTGCTTTACGGCCTCAGACCTGCTGTCACACACATTAAACAGAGACACGCACGTTGCAGGCAGAAACACATACACACTCAACGCTACATATTTTCATGTGAATCTTGCAAGCATGCACAGAATCTTTGTGTTGGCTCTGTTGTCCTTCTGCACCACAGCCTCTTCAACCCTGTAATGACAGAAAATAGACACGTGCACATTTTATTCCAGCATTACATCCAGATGAATGACAGCTGCATTGCAGAATTATGATCAAACTAACAGGACCAACAAACAACAAATATCAGCAAAGGGAGCTTCTTGACAGAATTTAGAGATGTAAAATACTTCTAGTCACGTCAAACACAACGCCAAAACATCCTCCTTACTTTCAATCTGACAGAGCGACTTCTTCAACCATATTTTCCCTTCTCCCAGTCATTTCTTGATAGATCCATGGCAATTAACACTAATGAGCATCAGCACTAACAAGCATCCTCACTGACAAGAGCTCGGTACAAAATGCTGTGAACACAACCTGTGTAATAGGCTGTTTCTTCTCATTGCTTAGCCAGAAGTGGTGAAAGTAGTGTAAATATGTCATCTTGGCTTGAGGTGCAGGGTGAATTGTAGTGGTGGGAGTACTCATTCTAACCCGCTGTCCAACAATACAACAGTGAGTAAAACATTATAAAACACTAAATGACCAGTTCAAGTTGTTCACTGCTGTAAACGTGACCTGTCACATACCTGAAAGTGCCCATGCCTTATTCATCTTTCCCTAAATAAACATAAACATAAAATACCTGGGCCCGTATTGATGAAGCTTCTCAGAATTACTCATAATAACACTGCTAAGAACTGACTTAAGAGTAAAACCATTCTTGGCTCAAAGCTGTGGTTAAGTTAGTTCAAGCATCTCAGTGCTAATTTGAGTGAAGTGTAGGACTAAATCTTAAGTGTCAATCTTAATTCTGATTCACAACACTTTGCTTTGCCACAAAAAGGATTTCGGATGACGATGTAGGCAAGGACAAATCACTGAAGAGATTTCCTTATTTAAGAATATTCTCAGAATATTCGAAGAGGAGTTTATGTTCAACAGACTTTTGACAATTGAGAATTTTTAAGAGAATACATTATGTACATATTGTACACATTGGAAATGAAAGTTGTATGAGTGCCATCAGTTGCACCTACTGCTCCTGAGAAGCCAGCTATTTGCATGAATTGACCCTTTGCTAAGCCACGACCCGAATATGCAGCTGGCCAATCGCAGCGCAGTATAGGACTCCACTTTTTAATGATTGTAAAAGTGAACAGAGATCTAACGTTACCCAGCTGTACAGGAACGGTGTTGATCCTTAATGTCGTTGTCCTCTTTCTCAATTGTCAGGTAATACGGTGGTTCACTTTTACTCTGGGATCGGTAACTTTTAGGGCCCGTGTCCACCAAAGCGTTTTTTTCTGACGCCAGCATCTTTTTTTCAGTTCATTCCAATGGGAGCGCCGCGTTTTCACTAGCTGGTAAAAACGGCAGGAGCGTGACGAGGTGCTGAGCGTCTTTTCCACGCTGAGCGTTTTTTTCGGGTCGCCGAGAGTTGAAAAATATTCAACTTTGGGAAAAACGCTGTGCTCGTCACTGTCACTTTTTACCCAGCCGACCAATCACAGTGCAGGAGGGGCGGGACAAACGCCTCACCGAGCGCATCTGATCTTGAACGACCAGAGCACAGATTGTCCACGTACGGACAGCATCTCGAAAAAAAACACTGCGCCTCCAAAACGCACCCTAGCGCTCCCTGCTAGGCGTTTTTAGAACAGCAGGTGGCAAAAAACGCTTTGGTGGACACAGGCCTTTAGGCTTTAGCTACTGTCTTTATTTTTTCACGTCAGTTTGAGTCAAAAAACAATCTTCAAATGCACAATGCAACCGTCTGCTATCTGTCTGCGTCTTTCTGAGATCTTTTTCCCTCAAATTTAGACAATATTTCTCCAGGGAGTGCGGTTATAGACAGAAGCAGCGCCGTGATAAAACCCTGAGAGCTCCGCTACTTTGTCGGACTTAGCAACAGTAACTAAGGGGGCATGGCTTAACGAAGGGTCAATTGTGTGACAATTGTGTGACAACGCATGACAATGTGTGGAGCTGTAAGTGCCATAATGGTTTCCTTTACAATTCAGCTTATTGATGGTTAGATGACCCTCAGTCATTGCATTGATGAATTTTTCCTGTAGCAACTAAACAAACCATGATCACAACCTTCACTTTAGCTGAAAATGTATTGCTGCGTAAAGTCAGTGGTGAGATGACGTCCCTCACCAACTCGCTGACAAAGATTATGCCTGAGCTGTCCGACCCCATCTAATTAAGTGCGCGTCGTCAAATAATTCAGAAACATTCTTCCTCTCCTGAAATACTTGTGTGCATGTTTCTGTCTCCACAGCACTATCACAAGCCCCTACTGGCAACTCCTAACCACTTGAGAGACCTCTGGAGCTGTCTTAAATTTTAGAAATTTGATAACTTGCTTTTATACTCAAGTTTGAAAGTAGGAGTAAATTTCATGAATTCTCACACTTAAGACTAATGGCTCTTTGAGAAGCTTGATAAATACCGGCCCTGCTCTCTTTCTCTCTCTCTCTCTCTCTCTCTCTCCCACTTACACACACTGACCAACCACTTTCATGCCAAAAAGCCAATTACCCAGTCTGCTTTTCAAACAGAGCACTTGTAGATTAGCGTTGGGCTGTGTGGTTAAACAGGACTAATAGTTGAAAGGTTAATTACTGATGCAGCAGTAAGCAGTCTGTAGTAATCACCAATTACCCAAGCTGTAACTGGAACACAGAGAAACTGGAGCAAGATCATATATAAAACGACTACTGAAAACTGGTTGTAAACTGCTGAAGTTATATTTAATACCAAGAGCAATAATAACACGTTAGCAGCAGTTATGGGACTATAATGGTATCAATGGTATGTAGCATTGGTAGTGTAACAACTCTAATTGCAGCAGTAATACTCTTAGTAGCAGCAGAATGAGGTGTGTTCAACCAGAACATGAGAGGCAGCGCAATTCCATACAAAGTCAATAAAAGATGTGTGTGGGAGCGAATAGACGCAAGTTTGTCAGTGCGTCAGTGCAAGCTGAAAATGTTTTAACTTGATCAGACAGAGATGAGAGGAAACCCGACGGCGACTGGAAGAAAATAGCAGGTGTTTCCGATGTTTATGGTGAGTTCTGAGATCAGAAGTTTGAGCTGAACAAAAACATAAACAGTAACAACAACACTAGCTGTTTGGGGGCGAATAAACTGTCCAGCGGGAATAACATGAAGCAGAAATTGACTTAGCTTTCTGTCTGAACACACCTTTAGAGTTACACTCCATGGCCAAAAACATTATAGTATTATTATATTAACAATGTCAGTAGAATTAGGAGTAAAAAAATAAAACCCTGAGCCTCTCCTGCCTGGAATCAAGACACTCTCACACAGTATCCTTCTCTCTTAATTAATTGTCCTTTACCCAGTTAAATAACTTCCTTTCATTCCTGCTAAAGAGTTGTTCTACACAGTCTCACTCTCAGATCTTCTCTAAACCGGATTCTCCCTGTCTGCATTTACTCCTTCTTACCCACACCCTTATTTTTTTCTCCCCCCTCTCTCTCACACCACACAGTTGCCTGTACTGTGACATATGTGAATATCTCAGTTGTGTTTCTCACGGCCAAGAAAACATATTTTAGTCACATGAAGAAATCCACATCACACCACCTATTGATTTCCTCTTGGCAACAACAGTGTTTGTGTACACGTCTAGGTGTGTGTGTGTGTGTGTGTAAGCTATGTAAAGACATATGTTTTAACACACAGGAAGAAGTGTCTATGAGGGTATCATGTGTGTACATCAGCTCTCAGCATGATTACTACACTGTTACAACGCACACACACACACACACACACACACACACACAGAAACACAGAAGGGTGTTTATTGTCTTGGTGAAAAAATGTGAGTAATTCTGTTGTGATTCCATGTATTTTGTTTGTTTTTAAAATGATTATTATTACTGATTCCAAATATTATAAAAATTATTACCATTATTATTTAAGATTATTTTATTCATTATTAAAACACTGCATGGACTGGCGCCATCTTACATCTCTGATCTCCTCAGCGCCTATTTCACCACCAGACCCCCTGATGTTCACCTCAGTTACTCCATTGCCATTCAAAGTTCAGTTCAGTGCTCAAACTTTTTCCTTTGCAGACTGAATTGCAATTTAGTTTCACTTAATTTGTTCAGCCCAAGTTTTCCTCCTTTCACTACACTGTTATAACCTGTTGCAGCTCCCATTGAGTTCAAGGCTCTGGTTCTAGTCTAAAGGAAAAGGTAAAAAAATCCAAGCCACCCTACACTCCAGAATGACAATTGCGCTGCTTGACTCTGGACAACTGGCCATCCGTCACCCAAAGGACTCATCCCTGTTAGTCCCACTGAAGTCAGGACAGATAGTCGATTGGGTACCTCAACACCCCATGTTAGCTCAAACCATATTGGCCTGAATATAAGATATTTTTGTCTAGAAATGACGAAGAAAAGAGGGTGTTGAATTATACAGATTTTGTAGACTAGATGCTAAATAGTTTGTGATGGCTTGTGTAACATGTTTTGCTGCCAGAGAGTTGTTTCTGTATATCAACTTACAACAACCACATGTAGTTATATAGCCAGTCACATCCACACATACCAATTAGAGGACATTTTTCTGTCATTTTTAATGGGTCTGGCACCTAGCTGGCTGGCTATGTAGGAAGATGACGTCCCCATTCTTCATCTCGCTTAAACACCTCTGTCTGTTTTTCAACACCTTACCTATTTAAAGGGTCTGTATGCAGATTTCAGCGGCCACTAGAGGTGTGGTTTTCAGATTGCAACTGCGTGCTTCAACTCATGTGGGAGCATAACTGGACACACAGAGACCAAAACACTGGGAGACAGCTTCACACAAAGTGCTGGAAACTCAGGTAAACTCCCACTGCAAAGTTACAGTAATATTTTTATCAGCTTGAGGTTGAACTAATCCATGCTTGTTGCATGATAAACTTACAATAACTGCATTAACTCGACGTGATACATCGGCGTTGGCTCGCCTGCCGGTTTTTAATAACTCTTTGTATCTTTCACCAGAGAGGGTCAGCAATGTGAGCACAGCTAAATGTATTGGATGAAAATGAAACGGTTAGTGAACGAGACCGAATATTATGAGATTGTTGCCAGATTAACAATTACACTGCAGTAAGTAAGGTTACTGTAGTGAATGGGTCTTCCACTGTGTTGTTGTCCTGCACTGTAGTGTTGCATTATTGTATATTATGTAGGTCATGTAGGTTACAGTGACTGAGACGCTGGAGAAGCTGTGTACCTGAGTATCAATAAAATGACAATAAATCGACATTGCAAACAAAGCAAACTCTCGACCATTAACCCTCTGGGTTACTGGTGACATAACCAGTTTAGAATACATTTTAAGATTTTAATGTTTGTTTTTAAGTCACTTAATGGGTTGGCACCTCAGTACATCTCTGAGCTCCTGCACACTTACACCCCGCCAAGGTCATTGAGGTCTGCTGATCAGCTGCGGCTGAACGTGCCCAGGACCAGGCTGAAGACCAGGGGCGATCGCTCTTTTTCAGCAGTTGCCCCCAAACTGTGGAATGACTTACCTCCTCACATTAAATTGGCGCCCAACCTCCACACCTTTAAATCGTTTAAAAACATACTTTTATTCCCTGGCTTTTAATTCACCATGAGAGCTGCTGTGGTCTTCGTTGTCGCTGTCAGTGTTGGTGTTATTTGTTTTGTTTTCTTTTTTATTTATAATGAGTATATTTTATATCATCTCTGTAAAGCACTTTGGTAACATTGTTGTTTTTTAAATTGTGCTATACAAATAAAGTGGATTGGATTGGATTGGATTGGATAACTGGCTTGTTTGACTAGCCTTCCGTTTGTCGTTGGGAGTAGTGAAAAAAGAGAAAAGAAAAAAACAGAAAGAAAGAGAAAAATAAGAAAAAAGAGAAAAACCAAACAAACAAAAAAAACAGTGAGAAAGCTTGAAAAAGCGTCGGTATTTGATGCTCTGGGGTGAGACCGGGCTGGCTGCACCGTGCACCAAATTTTCATCTGTAAAAATTAGCTGCTAGCACTATTTGAAAGCCATACCATGGTGTAGCTTCAGCCTTCAGCCATTATCCTGCTCTGAACAGAGTCACCTGGAGGCGTGACAGCGGTAGGATAACAAAGCCCTAGCAGACTAGGGACCAGCTGACCACCTACCTCTTAAGTAGCAAAGTAGCATGATGAATGTATCCAAATGTAATGGAGTAAAGGTAATGATTTTTCTCAGAAAAACTACTCTAGTAAGAGTAAAAGTATGATGCATTAAAACTACTTTGACAAATACAATTTACTTAAGTTACTTGAGTACAAGTAAATGTAACTCATTACTATCCACCTCTGGCCTCACTATAGACCTTTAGCAGACTCCATCTCGTTAGCTGCGGTGTTATTGCTGTGTGTACGGTACAGAATCAGAAGGCAAGAGAATAGGGTGCACGCACGCAGTCACAGTCAATGGATTTGTCAGAAAATCCGAACTAGAGTCTTCACATAGGATTAGATATACTGGCCGTCAGAGGTAACAGAAAAATCGTTTTTATGTGAGGTTACAACCCCTTCACACACAGGCAATAAAAAAATTAATTTCATGTTTGTTTGTTTTTATTACATAGAGCCCCTTTCAGTCACTGAACACCTCAGAGATGTGGGAAGTCATCCAGAAATATGTAAACATGCTAGCTCTAAATCATATCATAGTACAACTGCTTTTTGTTTTATTTTATTTTGTACCGGTATGTTACATCTATTTTCCAATTATTTATATTATTAGTTATTTATTTTAAAGGTACAAAGTACAAGGTTGTTTATTAGTCATTATACAGCACAAGGCTGCATAACGAATGAAATTTGTAGTTCCTTTTTGCGACACACACAACATATAATTAAGTATAATATATACAGTTATTTATATGTATATATATATATGTATGCACCCCAAACATTTCACAGTGCATTTTCTTTAATTCACATCTGGGGTGAATGTAAACAGCAGTAAACAGCTGCTCTTTAATCCAAAAACCCTGTCTTCATCTTGCAGTGACATTATGTCAGAGCTAAAGCATGTTTCAGCAAGAAAGTCGGAAAAATAAAAAATAAAAAACAAGTGCTTTTGAACATGCTACAACATTTGGTATTCTTAAATGTTCTTTCGAATGAAGTTGGCATGTACTACTACTTGTATTAGCAGCAGTAAATCTAATCTAATCTAATCTAATCTAATCTAATCTGTGGTCATTTAAACAAAAGTTTTAAAAGAGGAGAGTGAGAGGGATTATAGAGAGGTGACTGAGTGTGAGGGAGGGGAAGACAGCGTGGAAATGAGAGCACTGGGAGAGGGAGGAGTGAGAGAGATAAATAGATTAGAGTGAGAGAGGGGAAGAGGGTAAAAAAGAGTGAGCGAGAATTAAGGTGAGGGAGAGGAGGATGGAGAGGGAGAGAGAGAGCAAAGGATGACAGAATGAAAGAGAGAGATTAATAGACGACAGAGGAGGAATGCTGACAAGTCTCTTTCAGGTGTTGGAGACCGACACACACACATACACACTCAGGTCCCAGTGGAGGACAGGTGTAGACAGCACCACCATCTGTGTATCAAAGCTTCAAATATTACTCCTGACACGCACGTTTTAATATAGTGTTTGTGCGTGTGTGTGATAAATAAAGAAAATAGCATGGATATCCATATCATGTGTAGAAAAATACTTTATTTATTTTAATTTTATTTATTTACTTTTTAACTCTCCATCATTCCTGCTTTAATGTTAATGGTTTATGTGCATTGTTGCCAGATTGGGTTGGTTTTCATTAGTTTGGGCAGAAAAAAAAAATATCTTGGGCAGGTACTGACAAATTGGTTTAGTTTTATTGTGGCAATTATTTAGTGGACGACTTGTCAGACGTTTTGCAGCATGAGATAGAAGTATTTAACATGCACAAAACAAAATGTACAGCAGTCATAAAATCTGTCCTCGCCCCACATTTTAGAGAAGAGACCTTTTCCCTCTATCTTGATGAATCTAGGAACATATCAACAAGCTACTGTGTCTGGTCAAAAAAGGAGACAGGTTTGTCAGTACTTACCAGTGGAACTTCAAAGCAATAGCAATCATTACTTCTTTGACAAAAAACAGCATGCAAATCATGTTGTTAGTATTGCTACAGCCAGAGCAAGACCAACCACAACAACCAAGTCTGCAACTTATTCATTTTGTTTGCCACTCACTTCATTCAGCTGTGAACAAGGCAATACTGCTCCTTCCAAGAAACCTTGTTATATACATGATCAGGGAAATATATAACTGCTTTTCCCACTCAGTCAAACACCATGGCGAGTGAAAGAATATCTACAAGATAATAAATAACTGTGGCAGTCTTCTCAAAATAATTCCACCAAGTTCAACCCGTTGGCTAGTGATAGCATACTACTTTGAACTGCTCTTTAATTTAGCATCAGGTGCCAAATGCTGTTTTTCAGAGAGGCTTTTAAAATACATTTACAATAATACAGCCAACATCTCGAACATGTTTCTCCAGGGATCTGGAGAAACATGTTTGTGTCAAAACTGAGGAGAGTTGTGAAACTAAGTATTGTTACTGTGTTACTTGCACCTTGACTTTACTGTCTGCTTGTGTGAGTGAAGCAACAGTAGATCGTATTAACACATTTATGACATCAGTTGGATTTTGCCAGATATCACTTACATGTTTAAATTATAAACTTTTGGAACTCATCATCTGTTATGTTTTGTACTGCTCCCTGGTTGTGGCAGATGTTTCACGACACTTTTTGAGAGTAGGTGTCCTTTCTTTACATGAGACACGTTTTAAAAGATGGCTATCTGCCTTATGATTGTCATCAGCTGTGTCTCAATTCAGGGACCGCATCCTTCGAAGGCTGCATTTGAAGACTGAATACGTCACAGTCGATGCGACTAGGCTGTCCCATTTCGAAGGCTCCTTCAAATGCAGCCTTCTTTTCGTCCGTTTGTTAATTTTCAAACATGACAGAGTACAGAGCAATTCCAAAAATACACACCTAAATAGCCTACATATCACACACAATTATTCAACCAAACACAAAATGATTAAAACACAACCTATACATTAATAAAGTGCTTACCCAACAGTAAAAAGTGCCAAAACAGCTGGATCCTTCGCAGCCCCAGGTATCCCAACATTCATTGCACGCCGGTTGATTGTCCCAGTGTAAATAATGGCATCGGCTGTGGTTGTGGAGTTGAGCCCCCCGGATTTTACCTAGAAATGTAAGTATTGGATTTCAACTCACTTCAAAAGTTAACTACACAAATGTAAAAATAACAAGAGGCATAAAAGCGCAATGTGTGGTTTAAAGTTTTGTGGAAGAAGTTAACGTGAGTTAAGTGATTAACTGGCGAGCTAACGTTACCTGAGGTTATTGATGTGCTAACATTAACGTTAAGTTAAACTCGGCTGGGCAAGTTACAACCTCAAAAAAAAAGCCTTTAACGTCTTCACTTAAAATCGAAGAGGTTCAGAGTCAGACCTGCGTCTTACCGAAATTGTCGCGATAATATACATCACTTATACTTAATATTATGTACATGAAAATAACGTTACCACGTAACGTTAGACTAATTTAACGTTAGACAGGTTGTGAACCCAGCTTGGTTTTCAGACAGTTAACATAAGTAACATTAACGGTTACAAAAAGCTTGGGATATAGTACACGGTTAATGTAACTAGGTTATTTTGCGATTTATGCTGCTTACTCTTTGGTGATGTGAAGCAAAAAAACTTACTTGAACATGTCGTTTTGTTTTAGGGAGCAAGGTGCAAACTGCCCTGTTCATTAAAGGGGGGAGAGCGACCACCTCTTCACTGGGGCAAAATTTTCTGCCAACGTGGCTTGGAGGTAGTTAAAGTATCAATAGCCCTTTTGTAATATCTGCATTTAATCATCTTGTACTTAAAATTACAGTTAAATGAGCCCCCATCCTATTCAAAGCCTTTAACAATACGAAAACCAGTAGATGGGGCAGCCCTTTGTTGTGTTTTTGTGTCTCTGTCCTGCCCTGTCACCTTTTCCAGTCTTCACAAAATTACCATTTCTTTTGTTTCTCTGTGATTAGGACAATTTTGGAGAAAATGGGCCTGTGGGGGAAGGTGACTTCCCTCCAAGCAAGAAAAAAGTGGGACAATTAAAAAAAAAAAATACAAAGTATGTATGTGTGATTTGAAACTTATATATTCTGTATACATTTTTTTATAATTTTTGTATAAATCGTTCACTGTGTAGCATAAAGGGAAGTACAAACTGCATTCATCTTACAACCCTGTTTTAATATAATACATACATTTACCTTGTACGTTGTATATTCATTTCATTCATTTTAGTCATGCACGTTAATAAACACAGTTGCTGAAATTTGTTTTTCTGCTGTTGTTATTTACCATGATTGATTTCCTGTGCCTTAGGATTGCAAGTGTCCAGGGTCAGGAGAGGGTGTAGGGGGGAAGCCCACTGCTGCAACTTGGCCCTGGTTTGTCCTCATGGATGAGGTGTTGGGACA